>NW_010198334.1:11063-18563 GCF_000695765.1 Mesitornis unicolor
TATCTTCACTCCCTATAGCAATCACAGCCTGCTTCTAAGAAAGAAAAAAAAAGGGAGAAAAAAAAAAAAGCCCTTTTTTGGCATGGAAATTGCTTATCTCTAGAGTGCAAATCATAAATCATTCACAAAGATAGTAGTGACTCCAGCCTTTGAGTGTTACTTTGTTAACAGCACAAACTGGTACAAACCAAAAGGAAGAGAAATTAACATTTGAACCATATTGTTTCTGAAGGGCTGGGAGAGCCCTTGCGAGCCTTGGCTCTGCCTCCGTGATGTAACTCCTGGCGCGGGATGAGTTACTCATGAACTCTGGTCCCCCCGGTTCAGTCTCAGAGCCTTGCTTGGAGGATGATACCAGGCAATCTGTCTGCTTTTAAACCAAAATTGGGAATGAGAAACATTCCTCCGTCTCCGTCTCTCAGCACTTCTTTCAATTAGCATTTTGTCTCTTCTTTAGTATGGATCCCTTGAGTTTGGCATCCTTGCGCTCTACATTTTTGATTGCTTGTACATTTCTTCATTAAAAAAGGGAATGGGCTTTCTATGCTAGACTCCCACTAATTATTACTTGCTTCCTAGATAAAGAAATATTTGATCAATTGCTTTGGTAGTCTGATTATAAATTGTTTTTCAGTTATTACCTTGAAATGCTAGAATATTTTTTAATACTAATTTCTAAGGGATGCTGCCAGCTTGAAATCTAGTAATTTTTAATACATTAAAAGTACTGCACATAAAACGGCAAATCACAAAACCTCCCTCCATTATTCAAAAATTTATGTTTTCATTACTCTATTAAGGAAAAAAAGGTTTGTGGTGGTTTTATTTTTTTCTGCTTTATTTTTCTTTAAATTAGACCCAGAGAAGTGAAGGAAAGTGTAACTAAGTTGCTGTAACAGAAACAGCAGGATGAGCTATACAAAGCACAAGGGAAGCAAACTTGGAAAAACAGAGGAAAATATACTTTTCTTCCTAATTCCTTTGAGTTACAATAACTTTACTTACATTTTAATAAGATTTACACAAAATCAAGCTGATTTTTAAGTTGACATGCCTTAAAATCTGTACATATGGCACGAGAGAGAGAGAGAATCTAAAGTTTTCATCATGGCACAGCGACAGCGTTTAGGTTTTGATCCTTCTGCCAATGAAATCAGTTGCAAAACTACCGCCAGATCCCCACGTGGGAATCGGCTCCTTTAGAAGTCGCAGCAGCAACGAGCCTCATTGCAATCTGTACCCACCACAGCACTCCTCCCTGCCAGACCCCCACATTTTTGCAAAGATGCAGCAAATTACGTGGGGTTTTGGGGCAGGGGTGGTGGTTTTCTGCCTCATTGGGCTCATTTCCTTCAAGATAGATCGCCTGTTCTTTGCTGAGACATCCTGGCCTTTTAGAGGCATTGATCACGCATCTCTAGGCCAGCCAAGGTGGACACCTTTGCTTCTGAAATGATGCCCTGCCGCAGGCACCAGAGGAAAATTCAATTTTTGCACTCCAAGTATATAAGACTGCAGAAGTCCTCCACAATTAGGATGATGGTTGTTATTATTTTACTTTTATTAAGCAAGCTCCAGCCTCTGCTTTCCAGTCTTAGCTTTTACTTACAGTAATTTTTCAGTATAACTGGCTGTAATTGTTAGCCAGATATTGAGCCTTCATGGTGCTTAGACACAGTGTGTTACTGTGAAGCGTCTTCCCCATACTTCTCAGACAGATGGGTAATAATACTATACATTAATACCTCCACATTGGTTTATGTGTGTTTGACCACAGCACTAGCATAATTATTTTTCCTCAGTAAAAGCTATTAGAGATCTATTTGGTAGGTTTTACGATCAATAGCTCCTGTGATATTTGTGTAGCAGGCCCAGAATAATCAATTGAAGGTCATATAAAGTAAATTACCATCCTCCTATAATGATTCTTTTTTCTAGATGAGAATGGGTTTTATTATTTCATCAGGAGAGCCCTCACAATGTGTGCTTCTTTTTTTTTTCTTTCCTGAGAGAGAGAAATAAATGTTGTGGGTGTATTTTGAAACATGGTATTAATGCCTATTATCTAAATTTATATTACTAGATTATTGAATTAGTGGATGCCAACATGTGGAATAATTTTATATGCTTGGTGACACGAGAAATAGCCAGTTGTGAGGTTATCCTGGCCGGTGTGTTGTTGCAGGTGATTTAGCCAAGGCCGTTTTTCAGTAGATTTAACACTGGTCAAGGCACTGCTCTGGATGTGGAGGTTCACTGGTTGGTCACAGTACTACGGTACCGAGCCCTGCAGGGGCAATTTCCTCCACGTTGCTCTGCCAAGGTGTTTCCTCCATCCGCTAACACAGCCACCACCACACATAAAAACACAGCCCATACTCCGCACTTATTTGCTCCTTATTTACTTTGCAATGTGCTGGAAGCAGGGAGGTAAATTTTAGCAATGTGGGAGATCCCCAAGAGCCACCACCTCCTCCCAGACCAACCAGAAGGAGATATCCGTGGATACTCCTGACCTTGGCCGCCCAACAAGGCTAAGGCTGTTTTGGAGATGGAAATGCAATTGCACAAACATACTTTTCCTTTCCAATGGACTATGTGTGTGGTCACAGTCAGTTGGATGAATTTTAATTTCCAACTGACTCTCATCACATGAGATAAGCTGGAGCTCATAAATGTAGTGTTCATACAATTTAACCTCCTATTTAGCAATAAAAGGTGGCTATAGGTGTCTTTGTCCTTTCTTGTCCGAAAAGTTCTTCATTCTTAAATTCAGTCCTCTGAAGTCTACTACATTCCTCATGACTAAAATTGGTTCAACTATTATAAGAAAGGCACCAGCTTTGTTGAAAAAGCACTACCTACCCACATGTGACCCTCATAACCATGATATTTGAGCAACTCATAACCATGATATTTGAGCAACTCAATATGATTAATTGAATTACTTCTCCTAAAGAAACTCATGAAGTAGAGAAGCCAAAGCATTGTATGAGTTCTGGAAAGAGATGGGAGAAGGATGTTTAAATGAACACTTTCCACTGAGAAATGTTGATTCATCAAAACAATTTACTAAAAAAGGCAATCAAGAACAATTAAGACTGGGGAAACTGAGGCACAAGGGAGTTAAAATAAATTTCTCGATTTTATATGGAATATTTGTGGTTGAAACAGTCACTGAACGAAAACTTTTACAGCCTCCAGCTGGGTATTTCATTCACTGGACCAGCCCTCCTTTCCAGGAAAAGGAAGTCACATTTCAAAGTAATTATAGTGAAAAGACCCCAAGTCCCTCAGTGTTGCAAAAGGCTGCCCAGAAGCTATTTAATGTGAATAATTTTAATCTTCTTTTGGCTAGAACAAATTGGTAAATGTTAACACACAAACAGCTACATCAGACAAATGGAGAGAAGATCAAGTGAAACAACTGGTAAAAAGACAGACCTAAAGGAATAGACAAGTCCTCAGCCCATCTACTTACAAGATTATGTAGTCCGTGCAATGTAGGTCTTTTGCCTTTGCACATCAGCTCCAAAAACCTCTGTCCTTGGATACTGAACTCTTCTACTCAGTGCGTCTGCTTCAGCAGGGCTTGGCAAGGTTATGATGACAGGAAAAAGGGGACATTTATTCTCAGTGACATGAATTAATAGTGATTCTTTTTGGCTGACCTCTCAAGAGATTGCTTTTTTTTTTTTATAGGCAGGTGGGTGCTGATGTGGGTGGCATCTGGACAGTGAGGCACACTGCTTTGCAGAAGCAGGGTCTTTGTGCTAAGCCACACCAGAGGCTCAGAGCAGCCAAGGGAGCTTCTCAGAGAGCAGGACTGCCTGGCTGGGGTGCCACTGCAGCAAGATGACAGGGCAAAACTGTGGGAACACAGCATCAGTTCCTCAGCCAGGTAGGAACAAATGGGTCAGTCTCTCACCTATATATATGAATTAATGGAGCAGAAATTACGATGGGTGATGAAAAACTTGTAGCACCTTGCCCTGATGCAGATGTTCTCTCTGACTAGGACAGCTCAAGATACTGCTCTGTGCCTCGATTTACCTAGCTGTAGGAGGAGTATAAAAATACTCTGATGAAGGAAAAGCCTTAGTGCCTTCAAAGCATGCAGTGTCAGCATCCATCTGGCCCCATTTGGAAACACTGCTTCTCAGAAAGAACAATGGAAATCCCGAGCAGTTGAGCTCCAGGGTCCTCTAGTTGCAGAGCAAAACACATTACAATATCCCTGTACTTATTTCCAGCTGCATGGCCAAGTGGACCCAAGGGCAACCTAACAGAGAGGAAAAAGGCCTAACATAACATCAAAGCGCCTGAAAACCCGGGTGGATTGCCATTTCATCAGTACGGTATGACATCACTTTCCACATGACATCAGTCAATGACCCTCTTCCCCTCCACCCCCGCCTTCAATTTATTTTTTAAAAAGATGATATTGCTGCTTGAAGCTGAGCAGAAGTTGGGGGATGAGAGGGGGGAACAAAAACACACTCTATATCCCTTCAGCTGAATGCAACCCAATGTGCTACACAAACAATATTAACCAAAACAAAGCTAGCAGGAAACGTTTGCACACAGCATCTGTTATGATCACATAACCACCAGACAGATGTTTAATCCCAACTGCTAACATAAGATCATTTGTATGTTTGAAGAGGGAGAGATCCCATTTGGGTTCTTTCCCTTTTATTTATTTCTTTCCTAAAGGGGAAAAAATAATAAAGGGAGGGTGATTTTCTCAGCTGTGGGAAGCAATTTTGTTTTGTTATTGTTCTCTTTCCCCCCACTTTCACCATCAGCTGCTGAAAGGAAAGGAGTGGTTGCAGCCTCTTGCAGAGAAGAGAGCCTGAAAACTGTGTGGTCTGGTAGTCGAGTGCCGCACGATCCTTTTCCAGCTTAAGGAACCAGAGCTCGGTTTCTCAGAAGGCTCATTAAATAACTCTGGTCCAATGAGGCAAAAGGGGAGGCCACACATGAAACAAGTTTGGTGGTCTCAGCCAAGTTCCTGGGGAGTTGTGCCGCGGTTTCCCAGCACCACCCCGGATTCCCTCCACCCCTGGAAATTTCATCTACAAAAGTGAAAACAAACTCATTAGCTCTACGTAGCTCCGCGAGGGTCACAAAAAGATGTCAGCGTTTTGTGTGGCCTTTTTTTCCATTTAGCAAACAGCCAGACACCTACAATGGGAAAAGAAGGTTTGAGCTCTTCAACTGTGCTGAGGGATTATTTTACTTTTAATGATACCGGGAGGATTCAATAGAGATTTATGCAGATAGAAGAGATTATTAATAACACATTGCACTTCTATAGCACCTTCCATTCAGGGTTTCTCAAAGAACTTTCCAATCTGGAATGAATTGGTCTTTACACGCCCCTGGTGAGTGGAGTAACTGTCATTAGATTAGGAGGTAACTACTGCGGTAATGAAAAATCAACCAGGGTATAAAATGCAAGCGGGATACCGGGCAGAGCTGATCTCAGGGCCTTGCTCTTCCACAGATTTCCTGTATGACCAGAGGGAAACCACTGAGTTTCTCACAGTTTTACTCCCTGGAGAGTAAAAAGAGACCTTTATTTTGCTAATCACAAATGGGGATTGTAGTTTCAGGGGGTTTTTTTGAGAAGGGGGTGACATAACATGGCCATTTTAATACGTAGCACTTAAAAGGGTGACAAAAGGAAACTGATGAACAAATGTGAGAGATGACATCTCTCTACTTCAGTCACTGTTGCAGCAGGAAAGAAAAACCTCGATTCTGACTCCTGGTCCTTGTTTAGGCACAAAACTCACTTTCTCCCACCTTGCAAATATGGAAGACCTGTGAATGACAATAAGGAAAGTGAATCTCTTCCAGCACCTTAATATTCTTGTGCTGTCGCTGAGTATCAGCTATAGGATTATAAGAGAAAATAAAAGCCAAAGTTTCCCAAGGCTGGAAAATAATAGATTTACTGAGCATTATTAAGGTAAATAGCAGCAGGCCAGAGAAGCAGTAGATTCTTGCAAGATGAATGAAAAAAGAGGAAAGAAAAAGAGCATAGGCAGCTAAAATAGAAGGGGTTAACAATTTTCAGGCCTTTCTGCTGTGTGTGTGTTCGCACTGTGCACAGCAGAAATGCATTCACCTATGACATCCTTTGGCAAAAAAAAAAAAGGAAAAAAAAGAGAGAGAAAAAAAAAAGCTACATCCCACAGTGAGGACAGTTGTCCCTACAGATTAGGAATATCCATCTTAATGTGCAACTTCCCCTGCACGGGTCAAAATTGCCAACAGCTTTAATGGGAGAAAATGCTCTGTTGACTGATTCATTTCCACGTTTTGTTCCTGCTGCTAGACGGGATATCCTGTAAGGTGGCGAAAAGGGAGGGAAAGCCGGCACTATATCAGTTTATGATTGACCATTATTATTATTATTGTTGTTGGGATTTTTTTTTACACTGTTTTAAAGTTTGGTATTACATTTGTCTACTGCAATTCTCGTAATTTCTTTTTTTTTTTTATTTTCTTGGAGAGGTAACAAATCATATCTCCAGGCTGGAACAGAGACGCCCCAGCTTCGGCAGACAATAACAGTGATATATTAAGAAACTCTGCCTTGGATCTCTCTGCAATCTTCTTCCTGCTTTTTCCCATAGATATTTTATAGTCTCAACAGTGCCTTCAGATATTCAGGTAGCTGCATGCTCCATGGTAGCTGCTGTCCAAGTGCTTTGTGTGGTCCTCTTGTGCTGGCTCACAGAGACAGAAGCGATATGTTCGGGCATCACAATGATAAGGAGAAAAGTCCAAGCAAGCTCTGGTCCACAGAGCAGCCCAGCTGCAGCACTGTTCTTCCATTACATACCTGTCGTTGGGTTGTCTCTGTCTTGTGGACAATGCTGTTGTGCTCACACACACATAACATCCAGCTGATCTTGCCAGTTGCGTATGTAAAGGCAGAAGTGACACTTTGGGTCACACATCCAGTGTATCCCAATGTGTGATTTACACTTCTGAGCGTTTTCTTTTCCTACCGAGGCCTGAGTAAGATCCTGCTGTTACCGGCCAGATAGGACTAATCATCACTGAATGCTGTCAACTAGTGGAAGGTCTAGAAGAGACTAATAGCTCATTTAATGCAGTAATCTGATTCTGAAAGCAAATCGTTCTACATACTGTGACCCAAGGAAAGAAAAGAAATTACTTTACTAAATAGATATGGCTGCGTCATGAGGAGAAATAGGTAGTGTTGAGTAAAAAGCAACAAAAGCTTCTAAAAAATGAGAAAGCAGTGGAAGAAGGCCTAGTCTAGGGAAAGCATCTTCAAACACATAACACAACTGTAAAGAGAAAAGAACACGGAAGAACAATACCATGATATATTGTTGTAGATTTAACTTAGGCCAGAAAAGCGTTCTCACAGTAAGAACGATAAAGAAACAGAGTAAATTTCCTGGAGAGGTTGAGAGTTTCCATCGATGGAGGTCTTTAAGAATGGCTTGGACAAGA
>NW_010198334.1:21063-29111 GCF_000695765.1 Mesitornis unicolor
AGATGGGTAGGAGGACTGTCCATGGTGTCGTTTTTTGCCAAAGATCTATCAGAAAGGGGCTTCTGAGAAAGGATTGCCCAAAAGATTTACAGTGGTTAATCATCCTTTGTAGCAGTATTATCTTGATTATCCATGCCATGGGAGTATGAATAGCTATTCTGAAGCATTATTTTCAGGAATTCTTTCATTACATGGTAACACATGAACTGTACTGAAACTTCACGGCAAGGAGCAAAGGCATTTGGCTTTTGCATTTCTGTTTTGCAGAAATGGGCATTTGAAGAACCTTGGTAGTTGGTTTTGTTTTTCTGTTGGGCCATTTGTGGGACTGGAGGAGGGCAGGATTCATCTCATTTACTTCTTTCTGCAGCTGATTCCAGGCTGGATTCTCAGATACAAAAGCAATCAACAAAACAAGAAAAAAACCACCTATGTAAAAAACCCTACTTTCCAGTAGCTAGACTAAATGTCTCTCAGAAGGCAGGAAAAAATCCAAAGCTTCTGTCTTGAAGAGCTAAACCTGAACAGATTGAATATGACAAAAATGCTGTATATGGGTTTGTTGCCATTTTAAAGGTGGAAAAACTAAAGCAGAAAGGTGAAATGACCTGCCAGAGATCAGAGACAATTAGTCTAATGACAGTGCTAAGAAAAGGAGCCAGACTTTTTATTCTTTAATCATCAGATCATCCCTTCTGGTTATGTTTAACATGTGAAATGTATTGCTAGAAACACTCCTTTGGATGACTCATGACACAGTAAGCAGACTTAAAAGCCTCAAACCAACTATAAAATCGTCTGAAAAGACAAAGACCAGAAAAAAGAAAGGAAGAAGATAAGAGATTAATGAGGAGAAAGGAGTGATAACATCTAGGATTAATATGCTGTATATTCAACAGCAATCCAGGCAAGGTTACTGTGATATTAACCCTACTTTGTACCACCTTGGGGGAGGCATGGGAGGAGTTACAGTGTGGTTTCCACAGGTCACACAGGAGCTTCTGTGAGTAACTAACACAGACCCGAGTCTGTGGGAAAGGGACTACCTAAAACGGTGGGACAGAAGTTGCTTTATCGGACCCTGTTAGCAGTGCATGTGGATCAAGGCAGTGTACGGCTCTGTTGCTCTCCAGTCTGCTAAATATCAGGCTTTGGCTGAAGTCACCTCTCTCCTGAACTTGCTCGTGCCAAGCTCTGTGAGATGGCAAATACAATGTCACAGTGCAGTGAAGAATCTATGGGAGAAAGCACCTTTTGACTGAAACATAAATGAAAAAGATCCACACCTCTCTTTTGGCTCTAGTATCAAAATTATGTGAGTCCCTCCCTCCCAACCTCAAAACCCTTCAGGTAGTTTTCTGAGGCAGAGCGATTGAAAGACAGCTGGACAAAGAAGGAAGAGCTCTAATTAAGGCTAGTGTATTTTTCTTGGCTTACAGAGATTGTAAGTCTTATGTACAATATATGTTTTTCAAAGAAGGTATTTTAAATTGATTTGATTACCATAGAGCTGACACATACTGCACAAAAAGAACAACAGGCGGGGAAATTCATCTATAATAGCCAGTAAATGAATTTTCCCAATGCTTGTTCTTTTTGCACAGTATGTGTCAGCTCTATCGTAATCAAATCAATTTAAAATACCTTCTTTGAAAAATATAGCGGTATTTATTACCAGCTCATACCTTTTTGATCTGAAGTATATATATGTATATGTGTGTGTATATATATTTATACATATGCATATAAAATACCTTCTTTGAAAAATATGGTTATATTTATTACTAGCCTACATTTGAGTCTAGACTATACATGTTTATATATGTGTGTGTGTGTGTCTGTGTGTACACATATATATGGAACAGGGTTTTTACATATATAAAAAGATGACAGAAGCAGAAAGTTTTATGTAGTGCTGATGGCACCCAATAAACCTTGAATCCAGAAAGAAATTCCAGAGGGAAAATTACTCCACCAATCTTCCACGCATACCAGCAGGACTTAGACAAACACGTAGCAAAGACTGGGTATCAAAGATGAGCCTAAGGAAAACTTCACGTCTCTCCTCACAACTTATCGCACCGAGGCAGGTGGATTTTACAGGGCTCCTTACTCAGCTCCCGTTGCCTCCAAATATCAGCACCGTGACAATGACAGAGAAACAAATTGATGCTCTGCATATGGCCCTCGTGTTTACTGCAGCCTTTCCTGCAAACATGTTTCCAATCTGTAAAACAAAGCAGCATGGTAGCAGCG
This sequence comes from Mesitornis unicolor, assembly GCF_000695765.1. Classification (NCBI taxonomy): domain Eukaryota; kingdom Metazoa; phylum Chordata; class Aves; order Mesitornithiformes; family Mesitornithidae; genus Mesitornis; species Mesitornis unicolor. Next base: position 23,320 of record NW_010198334.1, read on the forward strand.
TCCAGCTGGTAGCAGCAGGACTGAACTTTGCAGAGCAGAAAAGTTTGGTATTACACTACGAGCCGGAGGAGGCTCTTTCTCATGTGCTCCATCTCCTCCAGCATCAGGACGCTGAGTCAGAGACAACTCTGCTTGTTCAGACTGGGTTCACCAAGCACAGAAACTGTAATCTTGTAAAAAAGGGACAGCCTTCAGTTGTATCTGGCAGAGAGTGGTGGCCTCCAATCTATTACATTGCCACAAGGATTTGAGATAAGCCACCAAGCAGAGGACAGAAGCGCTGTTAATGGAGGAGAGGGCTGTCCTGTCAGTGCAACCTTTATTAGACATCAGAGAATCAAGGCAGAGGAATGTCCCTGAGGCGAGGCTTCATTAGGTCCTGCTGCTTGAGGAATGACTGGCTTTTCCTTCCTGCAAAGAGCCCTCAGGGGTAGGGGTTACGCCTCTCACAGAGATAATTACAAAAGGATGCAGCCAGATGATAACTAAAAATGGTGCCACATTTTGGGGAGGGCAAAGCCATTTACAGCCAGTGGGAATCTTCCTTGTGTCTTCACCAAGCCTGAGTCAGCCTGGCAGAGCAAGGGCTGCACATCTGGGTGGGGTTCGATGGGAAACATCTTTCTCAGCCCATGAAAATGTTAGAATGTTAGCTATTTTGGCCTTTTCCTGTTCTGGGCTGGGAGGAATCACAAGTCCTTTAGAGGTTTCTAATGAGCAAACAGGGAAGGAGAGTTGAGGTGAGCGAGTTGCAGGGGTCTGGGCACCCACCCAAAAGCAAGGTGCCTTCCTGCAAGCGCTCTGCCTGTCTCATTTTGCTTCTCAGTGCATGGCAATTTGTGATTGCAGGGTGGTTCTGTCATTTACTGCCTGAAATGCATCTGATCTCTATCTCATTTCAGTGGTGATGCAGTCCCAATGAAATAAGCTACTGCACGCCACCCGCTTGCCACAGGAATATTGCTGGGCTAGACTGGCACGTGGGATAGATCCTTGTGCTGCGCCCCTGAGCCCTTCACCATCTGAAAAGCCACACCTGAATGGTTACAGTCAGGAGCCATCTGATGTGCTGGGGCAGAGGGGGTCATCACAACCTGGTCGGAGTGTTTTGGCTTGAGTCTTTCTCTTTTTATTGACATTTTACATGCTTTTTTGATTTACAGATTATTTTTTTTTTCTAATTTGGTTTCCAAAAGAAAAAAAAAATCAGGGAGAAATTTCTTGAAATAGGTTATTCATGCATTCAAAATAATTTAAAAACCCACAAGCTTTCAAACTTTTTTCAATGGCCAGGATTGGTTTCAGAGTCAGACACCTCCAGGCACCACATTTGCAGTGAAGCGGCAGCAAGTGAGCTTTGTAGGCATCGCCCAGGCCGTTTATGCTGAGTTTTCCTCGTCACCACTAGGGGGGAGGCTGAATTTTCATCCATAAATTGCCTAGTTGACGGGAAAAAAAACCCTATCACATCCCTGCAATGTTGAAGGCACTTCAAAACGACTCAGATGTTTAACTATTGTGCTAGTGATCATACATTCACATTGGGCTGCAGGCCAAAAAAAAAAAAAAGAGAAAGGAGGGGGGGAAGCAAGAGTCTTGCAGCTGAAATGCTATAAAGCGCTGAATTTTACCTTAGAGCTAAACACTCTTCAGTGACAAATTTCAAAGGCCATATGTATGGTATTTTCATGAAAAGCAGAAGACCCTAAATTTCTTTGTTTAACTGGAAGCGATTTCCCTCCCCGAACAGGAGGCTTCTGTAGTTCACCTCATTTATTGCAAGGCTACAAATTTTCCTCTTTTTTTCTTTTTCTTTCTGACACAGCGATATCTAGAATATAGAAATAAGGGCAACAGAAATTGAAGAAAAGGTATATTTGCTGTAATGCCAACAGGAAGGTTTGCAAAAGCTTACCACTGCCATCTTTAATTGTTTCTAGGGATTACTTCAGGCACACTGCGGTTTGGAGAGCAGTAACTCTGTGTAGGAAGGGTGAGAAGGCTTTTTTGTAGTTGCTGATGTTTTTCCCCAGTGCAATCAAAGGTGAGACATACTACAGTGGCCTTTCTGCTGTCAAATTAAAACCTTAGCATAAATAAGATGGAAAAGTTTCCATATGTTGTATGATGCCACCTTCTGAGCTATGTTACTACACTTGAGTAGTAAAGTTTTGAATATTCCATTATTTTTAAGAGGCCGAAGGCACTGAGATTAATTTAATCTACATTCTGCATTTTGACCTCTGAGAAACCATGTTCCCATCTTTTTACTGAATTTATGAGGTTTTGAGGTGTAGTTTGGTTTTTTTTTTGGTCACTGGAAGATAAACTCCCACGTAATCACATGTTTCCAGGAGCTGGGACTTTAGTAGCTATTTTAATTGGCAGCACTGGAATATTTAGATATTAAGTTTACTATGAAGGAAACTGGGAGAAATCTGTATGTGGGAAGGCTCACTGAATATTCATACAAATTACTCCAGTGAATCTCATTTTCTACTACTATCTTCTGTTTCCTGGCTGTTCAGATCAGCAAAGTTTTGATCTCAGTGTTTATGTAAAGTTCACTCTTGTCCCAGTATTTGCGTTCCCGCTCAGGAACAGCTTTTTGCGTGTTCTCTGGGAAATGGTGCTGTATCCTCCTGACAAAGCTGGAAAGCTAAAGGTCATTCATTTGGAAAATAGAAACGATGCAGTGTCTGATTGTGCAGACACATCACATGAATACTAGCACTGAAAGTTCACTACCTACAGCTGAGCCAATGTTTGCTTACTTAAGGCATTCGACCAAGCTCTGTGGATAACTACAAAACCTGTCACAAGCTCAGGGACGCGGCTGTGGCAGAGGGACATCTTCTTTCCACTGGGACAATTGGGCTTGCCTCTTGCAGTGGCCAAGGTGTTGGAGATGTCCATCAAAATGGTTTAAAACAAGCTGCAGCTCGTTTCTGCCACCTTCACTCACCTCAGTGAGGTGAGGAGGTGATGGCTGTCTATGAGCCAGGGGTGCAGGCTCTGCTCTGGGATATCCTTATAGCCTGGTCAATGCTATTTGCAACTGGTGGTAATGGCAGTTCTTACTTTTCTACTTCCTGATGCATCAGAGCATCTCAAAACACAACCAAAGCATCAGGATCCTGTTGCCGTTAGCTGATTAGGCTTTACCTGGCACTTGGGAACACAATATACTCAAACTGAGATGGATGCAAAGACACACTCAGAAGCCACATCTTCTTCTTACCAGCAGAACTGATGCTTGATAGGCATCAGTATTCCCTGTCAGCTCCAACAGTGCCAGGGAAATGCATGCCTCATGTTACCTTTAGCCTTTTAAATATGGTCCGCTCATTTCAGGTCCTTTCTCATTGCCTGACAGGTGTCTGGGAGAAGGCCACTGACTTTCCCGAAGTGTGCAGCCATCCGTTTGGCTGCCACAGGGGGTTACACATGAAGGCCTCCTGAGATAAATTCATACTCGTGCAGGGTGATTACCCGTGGAGCCCCACTGTATTGCTTGTCTTAAAAAGCAGGATTTTGTTGATCAGTGACGGACTGAGGTTGGCCTTAATTAACCAGCAAGGTTTCTGTCCTCTGGGCCTTGTGAAGACATAACCAAAAAAGGCATCTCCTTCTATTCCTCTGCTCCCCAAAGATGACAGGACAGGCTTGACATCCTAATTCTTCAGGCTTGTCTTAGTCACTGAAAGGCTCGAGCAGCGTCAAAGCAACCAGCTGATTGCAATCTTCGTGCCAAACCCAACATCTTCATTCCAATGAGCAGCTCTCACATTAAATTTCCACATGTGTGTCCCTTCTGCTGCCCTCCACCCCCACCTTCCTTTTCCAAAAAAATGAGACTTCCCTGCTGGAAAACAAAACAAAACAGAACCTAAGAAAAAAAAAGCAGCAGAAGAAAAAAGGCAACAACACAAAAAACCCCTTCCAAACCCTTCAAGCAATAACTGCTGTACAAGGCCAGTTGGGACACAGTCAAATTAGAGAGTTATTATTACCTAGGGGACATTAGAAATCAGGTTTGTTACTGGCAGTTCCTGTTTCTGTAAAGACTTGTTAATAGCTGAAATTTTAAAGGGTGTTGTTCAACTGGCAAAGCGTTGTTTTTCTAAGCAGCCACCATGTTCTCACCTGCTGCTGGTTCTCCTGAGAGCTACAAACATTTGGCGGAGGTGGAGGTTTTTGGAGGGTGGTGGGAACCCTGTGCCCCCAAGAGAGGAGCTGCTGTCCCTGCCCGGGCAGGCTGGGAGCCCTCTCCTGATGCAGCCGGAGGCTCCTTGGGATGGGCTCTATTTGGCCTGGCACGCACACAAAATTTTAGGGAAGGAAAAGGGTCTTTGAGGCTGTAGTTAAAGCAGAGGTGGAAGGAGAAAGGAGGCCTGGGTTTGTGGTTCCTAAAGGGAAGCGGTTTTGGTTGCTCACAAGTTCCTCAGTCACACTGACTCAATAAATCAGATTTTTCACTTGGGGCCAAATCCTACCCTTACAAACATCAATGATGCCGGCTTGGGGGAATCTCTGTAAGCCTCTGCTAATTTCCATTTTGGAGTGTTGTGGTTTTACACAGCGATGTGACAGGAGCATGCTTCATTTTGGCAGAAAACTGTCCCAACTGCAATTTATGTAACCTATGCAATCTCCATGAAGTTTACATACACTTTATGTCAGGGTGACTTTTTCATCATCTGAAATTATTTTAAAAACAGAGTGAAAAAAAAGAAATCTAGCAAGAAAAAGGAAAATACTTGTATTTTGAACTACATACACTTTTAGAGCATTTATTCTTGATTGTCTAATTAGGATTTTTGGAGGAATCTCAGTGTAGATGTGGAGGAAAAGATAATCTTCTGTCCTGTGTAAGCCTGATCAGTGCATAGGAAAGTAAATGTCTTCTAAAACTTCTTGCACAAGTCAGCTATAGTGCAGGAGAGGAGAAAAACCTGCCCTGCCCATATTTTAGCTTTTTATATGAATATATGTGCACACATGCATATTTACAGGTATGCATGTATATATTTATGTATGTAATTATTGTTTACAGTAGGACTGGCTACATCTGTCCAGCTGCCTATAAATTTATTATAGGCAATTATATATGTAATTGAATTCTAAAATGCCCTATAAATCGTGACCATCTGATACGTATATAATAAATAAATCTTATTTAAGGACTGCATACACTTCAGAGCTTAACACAACATGCCCCTCTTCCCACCAGCACCAAAAATGTGTGTTTAAAGAGGGTACAGAGGAAAGCTGAGCTGATCCAGTTTTTAAGATTCTTTGGCTCATCGGTTCATGTTTTCTCCTTTTTTTTAACTTTTTTTTTAATGAAGAGGTGGACAGCTAGCTGTGAGGAAGTCCTGCCTGTAGTGCAGAGCTCAGCACAGGATCTCTGGTGTGGGACTTTGGCTCAGCTGTTTACCCTCCCTCAGTCCTCAGTTTCTCCATCTCTAAAATGGGCACAAGGGTAGCGTTTGATCTCCTGAAGAGTGGCTGTCCAGGGGTCCGGGAGTGGGACAGTGCTCCACATTTGGCATTCCTAGAGGGGAGGGGTGGACTGGTGCAGCAAGGAGGGTGGCTGTGGCCTGGACCCGCTCCCGCGCCCCACCACGGCCATCTCCAAGAGGAGCATCAACCACAACAATAAACACCCGCAGCTGCAGCGGCCGCTATGAAGGATGTCGCCAAAAACAGCAAGAATCCCAATTGTTCAGCCAACTCCTGTTTTCTCAGCAGAAAGGAAGGGGATGGGGAAAGGCCGGGCATGAGTCGGG
>NW_010198334.1:29202-29450 GCF_000695765.1 Mesitornis unicolor
CCCCGGTCCCTCCCTCCCCGCAGCCCCCGGCTCCAGCCCCTCTCCCCTTCACCTCTTTTGCTTTATTTACGAATATGTCGCTGGAATTCAAATGAGTTATCTATTCTGTGGCCGCCTCACTTTCCCACAGAGGGCCAGTGCCTGCCTGACGCAGGGTCCGGCCGAAACAGCGCAAGAAGAAAAGGAAAGAGCAGAAGAATGCTTTTCAGCTCTTTTTATTCCTCCCCCCCCCGCTCCCGCCTTATTTT
>NW_010198334.1:29479-120229 GCF_000695765.1 Mesitornis unicolor
GCACTCTTCACTGGCTGTCCCCCCCTCGCTCCCCTCCTCCCTGCTTTCATCCCCTTGGCCCTGCTTTAGCCCCCTTTATGTTACACGATAGCTCGAATGGAAGCCCAGGAGGGTCCTATAGGGAGTGCATAGGATCCCTGGGAGAAAGAAAGCCCCCAACAAGCTATACACCAGATGTATAACGTTATATGGTCAAACTGGCAAACACAAAAGCGGAAAAACAAAAGACGTGAATTAGGGAGAAGCATTCAAAGGCGTGTTTTGAAAACAGCCCAGCCAAGAGGCTGGATTCCCCCTCCTGAGACTAAATGTTTGAAAGAAAAGGTGCTGAAGAAAGAAAGGGAAGGGGGGAGCAGAGGGGGTGAGGGAAGAAGCCCATTTTTTCTAATTAGCTGAAGTCTAACAGGCCCTGAATTTTGCAACTAGTTTTGGGTTATTTTTTCCTTCCCCCCCCCCTTTTTTTTTCCCTTCCTTTAAAACAAACATGGGGGAGATGAGGTGCTGTAGCTTGTTAAAGTGAGGGGGTGGGCTTATCAGAGGGGTGTTGTGCCAAAACCTGTGCTTCATCTCTCCCCTATCAAGGCTGCAATTAGTCCTTGGGCTTTCCCCCCATGTGTTTCCAGAGGGCTGCCCCTTCCTTTATATCAGCCTCTCTTTTTCAACTTTTCCCTCACCCACCCACAGATCTTGAAACTGGGAAGGTGCTGGTCAGGGGCAGACAAGAATGGAGGCGTCTGCCTTTTTAAAATTATTAATACTCCTTTTAATTAGCCGCCATCAGCTCAACACCCAGCACACCTGGCCTGGCTGAATGGCTCTGATCGCTTGTACCAATCTGTGGTGAAAATTCTTCTGAATGAAGGAAAAAAAAAAAGGAGGAAATCCAAAAACGCAGGGATTGCAATGTGCAGAGATTGCAGGATTAGAGGAGCAGGTTGAATACTTCCTACTTCCACCACTTGATGCCTCGCAGCGCACTGGGGTCCGTGTTCCTGTGCTCAGTGCTTCTCTCCCAGCCTAACCCTGCAAAGGAAGCTCAGGAGAAACAAGAGGTCAGCTGGGACTGGGCTGCTTCTCCTTTGCTGGTGGCTTCAAAATTCAAGCAGCAGCATCCTCACCTTGGTAGAGATGGCCTGGAGTGTGCCCGGGAAAATTCCCCTCCTCACTGCATTGACTGAGCAACACTAAGGACCAGACTTTGCTGCTGCTTATGTGTGAAATCGATGGGGCTCCTAACAGAGGAAGGAAATCTTGTCAGAGTGGGATGGTAGCAGTCTCGCCCCAATTAATTTTCTCTAATCTTACACAGTAGCTAGTACAGAAATCTTCCCTCTTCCTCCATGCGTGCAGATGCACAGATATACAAATCTGCAGTCCTGGCCCTTTTTCTTCCTAACTCCATCCCTACAAGAAAGGGGCGAGAGGGAAAGAAGGACGAAAGAGAGCAGAGGGAGAAGGTGAAGAGGGTTTGCTGGGGAGAGGAGATGGCACCACAGCTGGAGTGGAGGCATCTCCCATTGCTGCTCAGCATGGTTTGCTGCCTACGGCTGTGGACTGTGGGCTTTGTAATGAAACGCAGTCAATTGAGTTAGACCCATTGCAGGGCTCCTCATAGCTGTCATATAAAACACCAGGCTGCTCTGAGGATAGCAAACCAGCAGCTCCTCTGCTATCCTAGCCATGAAGGCTGCAGACAGCTCTCCCTATTCCTCTGCATGTGTCAGCCCTCTCCCCTCCTCTGCCAGTGGCAGATGTCGAAGCGCAGCAAACTATTAAGATATCCAATATATAACAAGAGGCTGGCAGAATTACCATGCTGAAAATGTATGTTCACAGTTGAACAATTCATATTTTAGCTCCTTCACCTGGTGGTACATTTTTTTGATATACTTGTGGCAATGGATAAAATAGATTCATTAGCTTTGATTAACCTTCTTTAACTAGAGTTAAAAACCTGCTGCAGACAGCTCTGCTACCAATGCAGCCTTTAGGATGCTTTATCATGTTTAAGACCCAATTACTGTTGTACCAAATAAGAATAAACCATCACAATAAAATGTGGCGCACACAGCCCTGTTAAAGCTCACAGCAAATAATCATTAATTTATAACAGCAACTTCCCCATTTCTATGGTTTTATTGATGGCTACAGTTAATTCAAGTTGAAAACAATGTAACTTGACACTGATCAGGCCAACTAGTTTTCTGGTTTTATTGACTTTTGCCTTTTCTTTCCTTTTTTTCTTATTTTGCTTTGTGTTTGGAGTCTCAAATGGCTACTTCTTAATAAACCCTCATAAAAACCAGGCAGAGAACAGCAAGGCATAGATGAAAAGGCTTTGGGGGAGATTTTCAAAGGCACAAAAGGTGTCTAACTCCCATTGACTTTCAATTACTGATTCATTTTTATGACAAATTTTGTGGAATTAGGAGGGAGAGTTGAGTTTTATGCAGTTATTTGTTTGTGCCAACCATGAAGCTAGCAGTTTTAAAGAAAAATTATGCTTTAAATCAGTAATTGCTTAGAAACTTTTTGTTCATTCATCTGCAACCTATTTGCTTTTCTGCTTTTCAGAGAGCTCTTTGATCTTAATAAAAGTCCAGAAGGAATACGGAACATAAATACACTTGTTACTGTAGCTTTTTCATTTTCGGCTAGGACCTGATCCTGCACTCACTTTAAACAGATGATTAACTTCATAAATGTTCGGTTAGGCTTACTCATCAGAGTAAAACTGCCTATCTGCTTAATTTCTTTTGCAGGATCAAATTCTGTGCTAATTGAAAGAGCTTCCATGTGTTTGTTTTACATTTCCTTGCATTTTGGCATAACTGGATCTGGAAAGCAGCTGCAGAACGCAACGTGTTAATTTTGGACAGGGTTTGACTGAAGTGGGAATAATAAACAGTGAGATGCTGCAGCTTTCAGGCAAAGCAGAGTAACAACAATTAAAAAAAAAGGGAGAGAAAGATGCTGAGGAAACAAATCTCCAATCAGTAAACTAACAAGTGCAGCTTAATAATTGACTTAGCTGAAGGCAGCCCACCAGGATTGCGAGCTGCTGCTCGGGAGTGGAAAATGTCAGAGTGTGCAGGCCAGCCCTTCTGCCCTTTCTTTTCAACTTTATTTTCTCTTTTGAGTCACACAACTCTTTTTTTCTATAATAAACTAAAGATGGGACTCTGGCTAAACTATAGATTTGTTCAGAAAATGAAGTGCAAATTCTCAGCAATGCAAAACATCAAGGAAATAAACTCGATCCCCATGGTTACTAATTTGGAACTTTTGGGACAGAGGCAGGATCTAAATCCAGTTGCCCCTATGCTGGGGTGTTGTGCCCGACGCAATCTGCTACTGGCTAGGGTCATGGTTATTGTTTCTGGGCTAAGTTTAGAACATTTTAGAACATTTTTTAGAACAGTGGATTTTACTCCAGGTCAGTGTTGATGTTGGATCTTCTGTGCTGATTTTATGTATCAACAGAATTATTTTTCAGCATCTTTTTCTCTTTCTTTATAGCTCCTACAGTTTGTAACAGTGACTGAACTTCTTCAAACTTTGTATCCTGGTTCCTTCCACAGTATGAGACTCTTCACTTGTGTGACCTAAAATAATGCAGTTGAATTAAATGAAACTATATTAGATCTGTTTCTGGTGTAAACTGGTGTATCTCCAGGATCAGCTGACAAATTCAATAAAATTCTTTGGGTTATACACGTTATCCAGACAAGTAATTCCAATGTTTGCAGTGCAACTATTCCCCCATGAGTTAAATGCCTCTGTGAATTTGCAGGATAAAGCTCACATCTTTGAGAAGAGCTGAGAGAAGCAAAGATGGTATACGCTGAATACATTTCCTTGTCAGAACCAGGTCCTGCTCCCCCTGGGTGGAAGGAAGCTTTGATACCCTTTTTCCTTGGAGCAAGACTAGAACTGATATTAGCTGTACATTGTGCTTTAGACTGCAAATACTTGCAAAAAATGGCAGATACCAAACTACAGCTAAAATGCCTTCAAAAGAACCCAGATTTAATATTTCATCAGAAGAACAGAGAGGGAGATTTGCTAAACATCAAACAAATATTAATACAAATACCTCCTGAAAGCAAGTCAGTTATGAAAATCAGTGAATACAAATGTTCCAATTGACATTACTGGTGCACGTTTGAGGGCTTTTTGTTTACACTGCCACATCATGAAAAATAAAATACACCCAAACTGTGCATATTGAATAGGATATGCTTTCATCTCCGAGTCTGGTGACATCTGAAAACCATTTCAGCTTCATTCTTGTACCTGGTATTTGCACCAAGAAACCCTGAAGAAAAATAACTGCTTCTGTACCAGTTGGATGCATTTTTCTTTAGTCTGGTACATGCACGGAGAAAACAGCTTTAGGGAAGCCACTATGTCTGATCCTGCTTTAGACTGTAGCTTGCCTCTGCACGTTGTGGGGAAAAGGAGATAGAAAAAGGATGGCTCAGAATTAAAAGTGTTAATCTGAAAGTTAATTCTCTGAGCTGCCATTTGCTTCCTTGTAACCCTGGTAAGGTCACCTAAGCTCAAAGGGATCAGGGGAAGTTGAGATAGCTACAATCAAGTAGATGGGCTTAAAATCCTTGGCTACATGAAGACAGTATTCTGAGAGCTATTCCAAGACTGTATGGGTGATTACATTTGTGTCTTTTTGGACGGTGGATGTCGAAGTTTGTTTGCACAAGCAACCATACAGAGGTAGTGGGACTGTTGTGTCTCAGATCATGCTGATCTGAGATCATGGTGGTCATCGACAAGATCAATTTTGACTCAGTCTGTGACTGGGTTGCAGTATTTGCATGTCAAGCAAGCCTGAGTGAGCCTCTTAGTTATCTGTTTTTCTACATCTGCAGGCTTTAAGTATGATTTTAGAAAGGAAAGGAGGAGTAAATGATTCTTGCTGTCCATTTATCTTTATTGTTATTATTGTTTTCATTTTTCCTCAGAAGAAACAGTTGAAAATATGGAAAAAGGAGAAAAGGAAAGGAAAGAAATTATTAATACCTTTAACCTGTTGGAAGGGAATCTAACATTTTCAGTGAGTTAAGGACCACACTTCTTTGTTTTACACAACTCGGAGACAAACTTTGGGAACATCTATTTATGCCACCAAAGAAACCAACCTTCAATTTGCAAAAAGCCACTCAGTTCTTCTGACCTGCTTGACTGTCTTTCATACAGCAGTCCTGTCTCAGATCATAGTAACTGAGGTGATTTTATGTGCTGAGAGTGGAGAATAAACACAAAATATTAATACGGTTCCACCTCAAATTGTATCGGCTAAGACAAGAGGCCACAGCTTGTTGGGCAAACACCTGTTCAAACCCCAAAAGAGCTGGAAATAGCCAGAAAGAAGATGCCTATAGATAACGGTAAAGAAAGGAATGGAATCTCACAGTTGCACTATCAAGCAGTGATTTGAGCAATGCTATCAGCAGCAAAACTGCTGAGTTTCATGAGCATATGAAGAAGTCAAACTGACATTTGAATCTATGAGTCATGGTCCCATCTAGCACTCTTCATATAAATGTCATTATGACCGTGATGGTCACAGTAGGAATAAAGCTTATAGGTCTAGTGCTGGTCCACATGCGGTACCTTTGAGATGAGTCAAATTGTATATTTTTCGATAAAGCACAACCGCACGTGACATTGGGGAGTTCAAACCTGAAATGTAGATTTATCATATATGGTGTCAGTGGGCAACCATTCTGTGGGATTCATGCTGGAGGGAGCTCGAGCTGTTGCCCTATTCCTTAAGCCAGATTTCAAACAAATTGGAAAGGAAAAAAAATAAAGAAAAAGGCAAAAATGTAAGACAACGCTCCCCCCAGAAAAAAGAAAAAGAAATTGAATCCTTTGGAGCTGTGTAAGAATAATAGGAAATTTATACTCAATTAAGCCACTCAAGCAGAGCTGTTAATTAACCTTATCAGAAAGGACATTCCATTTTTATAGACCTGAGGCTATCAGCAAGCACTGGACTTTTTAAGAGGATGAAAAAGGTGCAATACATTGATTTTAATGTACAAAAGCACATCGAAAGAAAAACTTAGTACGGATCCACTCCAACTCCAAGAAGATTCAGTATTAGAAGAAAAAAGAATATAGGGAAAAAACATGATGAGAGGAAACTCAGTGTTTCTATAGCTTCTATAAAATATCATGGATCTGAAAAGAAAACATCACTGATGGCAGCATGTTGCAATGTCCTGTACAAAATCTATGACTGCCTTTAGAAGGACAGAATTCTGTTGGAATTCAGATGGACTAAATCATACATAAATATTATACTATACACATCCAAAGAAAAAATATCTGTGCAGTCTACTACATCCTACCCCCTAACATGAGAGATAAAGGTTGAAAATATGATCAACAAAACTGGAAGATTTACTAGAAATTAGTGTGGAAACATGATCATCCTAAAAGGGCAGCACCTAGTAAACTAGAAACTTTTGAGACATAACAAAAAACCACCTCATCCAAATGTACCATAAATCCTGTGAAACACATCAAAATATTAAAGGATTAGAAGGGGATGATAATGACCTGCTCTAATACGAGTTATGAAGGACCTGTGAAATTAGCACATATAAAATATCGAGAGGGATACCTCTCGATATTTCCAGGAGCTGACTCCTGGAAGTCAGCTGAGCTCCCTGGGATACACATCTGCAAAAATGAGAGCACAGTATATTTTTTTTCCTTATGTAACACAACACGTTCATTCTATCTTGCAGTAGCTGTTTTATCAACTGGTATATGTCCTTATACTTCGCTATATATGTACAGATATACACACGTTTAAAATGCATATACACACTTACATGTGTAAGGGGAATTAGGGGGATTTTTTTAATGAGAAAGTTCTTTTAATGAGATTCTTCTGATGTTCAAGGAACGTATTACTTCTAGGAATATGAAGAATATGCTTAAGTTGAAGTGTTTAAATGTTTTGCCTAAATGTCTAGCAATGGTTCTGAAAATCTTATATCCTTAAATTACAAAGTTCAGACAGGCTTTCTTTCATACTACTGGACTAAATTCTACCCGTTTTATTCAGAATAATATTTCCCAAACAGAGCAGTATTGGAGAAAAACTTCCTTTCAGGCAATTACATTTCTGATTAAAAAAGGAGTTCTTATTCTGTGCCAGAATGAAATGGAGATTATTGAAGTTTCTCATGGATGGACTCACCAGGACACGAGCAGTGGTCAGAGCTACCAGTTAGACGTGGGACATGAAAGACCCTGTCCTGGTGTCCTGCCTAACAAACACCCCAGGGAAAGTAATGATTGCTAAATTATGTAGGACAAATCCAGTTTGCTTAAGTGGTTCCTCTGGCAACTGCCATCATGAGAATTTTTTTGAGGGTTAGATACACGTTTCTGAAATTTCTATGAAAATTTCAATGAAATTTCTCTGCTGAACTTCATTAATTGAAGTATGCCAGAAATATGAAATAAGACTGCTAGTCTGTCCCATAGTGACAGAATAGACAGATCCATATACTGTGTTCTCCTAATGAGTTGTCCATTTTAGTGTTGAATAAAATTTTACAACTTCCTGTGGGAAAATCCATCCTTTCAACTTTCATTTCTGGGGAAAGCTCTCCCTGTTCCTCACTCTCCACTATTTTTTCATTCAGTCAGATGCTTTCTCTTTGCTCATTTAATCTCAAATAGTTGGTTTGAATGGACACACTTCCAAAAACTAATTAAAAAGGGCAGAAACCAAATTGTTCAAAGACATTCAAATTTTAGAGCAGGAGTGTATTACATTGATAGGCAACCAACAGCATTTGATTTCAGTAGCATCTAAAAGTGTCATTAACTCTGCCATGTCACCTAAACAGAGTCACTAGAGCTCTAGAGCATATGCAGATACAATAAACATTATTGCCCGGGGAAAAGTGAGTTTCCTTTACATTAAAGTACAGTGGGGACTTTCAGAGTTTTATAGTATGTGGTTAAGTCACACCTTTACCTCTAGATCTTCCACTTTCTATGAGCCATTAGCAGCTGGAAATGAAAAATACAGAACAAACTTGTGGGGAAAATATTGCAATCCCTATATAAGCTTGTAAATACTAGTATTGCAGACTGCAGGTGGGTACGTGTGTTTTATAATTCCAGAAAGAGACAGGTAGGGGAGCTCTTATAAATATGTTATTAAGCAGTAAAGCACACTAAATGTAAAAAGAATATGTTTTGTTTGGTGAAGAGGGCAACAATTTAAACATTTTTTAAACCCTTCCTTTACTGTGGAAGTTGGGCTGGAACTTGCCAATATACATCCAGCAGGGCAAGGATTTTTCAGTAATAGCTGCATATCTAATTAAGGTCCAGGGACACTAATGCTAAAAGCAAGTTCAGGGCACATTTCATAAATTATTTTGGCTGAGAATAATGGGAAAGAGAGAATTTAATCTGTTAAAGTAATTTTGTACATATAGATTTGAAATATTTGAGTATCTGTTCATTTTCCCATGCTTATGGAAAAATGACATGCATATGTATGTACGGGGAGAGAGAGAGTAAAGTTGAAAAAGTTTATATAAGTCCTTTTTCCACCTATCCTCATTTTACCTTTCCCTTCCCAAAATGCTTTTGATCAGTGATTCAGATTTTTCTGAGTAACATTTTCCCATTGTTTCAGCTTGAAATGGAATTTGCACTGGATTTTCAGTTTTTCCACTCAGTGAAAGGACCTGTATTTGCATACACATATATTCCTCATATGAGTCTGTTTGCTTCACATTTCTTTGCATATAAAGCAATGATGACTGTGGGCTGAGCTACTTTGGCAATAACACTGGGTATCTTTGGATTTGCATACTCTCTTTGGACAACCAAGAGAGCTTTCCTCAAGAAGGACCCCATCAGTTGCAGGACGTGCAAAGGATTATGGTGCCTTCTTGCTTTCTCCTCCTAGAAAGAATGCAAAAAGGTACACATAAAATTTTGCTCTGATACAAACTAATCCAGAGAAAACCTGGTAAACCAGAAAGCAGCACATCTTCCATTAAGTTGCTACACCAGACATTTCACCCCTCTGTGTCTCAGCATCTTCTACCTCTGTCATGTATTTAGTTTAAAAAAGCTGTATGGCAGGGAACATCTTTTTATGTCTTTGCACAGGGATGTGAAGAGAGGGGCATCAGTCTGGATTAGAGCCGTTTAGTCCTTGCCATAATGCAAATGAATCCTATTAAAGGATGGAGGCCTTAAATAGCCTGTACTGAACCTTCTGTGAGTAATTTAGATAACTTTTTAAACAAATCCATTCTACATTCTTTTATGAACAAAACAGGACTACTGTGCTAACCTCATCCCATAATTTCTAAGCCTCAGAAGCCCTACAAAAATGTATCAGCAATTAGTTTTGAATTAAACAGAAAGTGATGGAACAAATGCAAAAGTATTCACCTTTGTAACACGGCCACATTGCAGAGATATAAGAGCACAGCTGTTCTCGCCTAAAAAGGAGAATTCCAGAAAAAGAGCGGCTGGGAAAGAAGTCAACAATGGGCCCTGGAACTGAACATCTACTCAGATTAATTTAGAAACCACTAAACATTTTGCCAAAAAAAGAAAAAAAAAGTTTAAAAAATCCAACTTTTTTTTTATTGGGCAATAATATGTGTGATTTAAATCCAGCACTGAAAGTAGAAGTTCAGGCTTCCACTCTTGACACAGCTTAGCACAGGCCAGTTGTGCAAGCAGAAATGGAGCTGGTATATTATTTAGTGGAAAATGAAACCGATCCAGAAAAATCAGTACTCCCAGGGTAGGTTTGGATTCCAAATTTACCTACTAGCCTAGTATCTAAAAATAATAGGAATCCAGGAGGTCTGAGGGGAGAGAGCAGGGCTTGCTAGGAAGGAAAGTATTCAGAATGAAAGGAAGGAATTTATCTGGTTTGTATTAATTTGTATTAATTTCCATTTAATAGTATAACCACCTGTACTGAAAGAATGAATGCGAAATATTTTCACCGATTGTCCCATGTAACTTAATACTGAAGGATAAGCAATTCGATATGGTATAGGGCTGGAAGAGAGCTGAAAGTGGAAGGGTGAAGAGCAAAAGCACCCCTGGTGAGCTCCACTGGCTCCGATAGCCATGCTGTGATTTTGGATGTGTGTGCTCACCGTTCCCTTGGCTGTCGGTGGGTAAGGTCCAGTTTACATCGGGCTGAGGAGCCAGCCTTGCCTTTGGTATTTAAATCTCAGTCCTGGCCAATTGTAACAACAAACCAAGCAGTGGCATTTGATTTGGCCTCCAATAATAATTTGGCAATGTCAACTTTTGCGGAGGTCTCCCAGCTTAGATACTTCGCTGTTATTGTAAGACGTGTTTTGGTTTTACTCACTGAAAAATCCCCAGCTCTTCCACCCTCCCAGTTTGCTACAGCATGTGCTGACACCTGCACCGTGTGTGTGTGTGTGTGCGAGTTAATGGCTCCAAAAGACAGTCACACATCTGCTGTGGTGAGCCACCAGGTTTGGAAAGCTGATGCATGTCAAGAGGCTTGGATAGCCTTTTTTAACACGTTCCTAGTCTAGGAGTATTCTTCTGAAAGCCAAACGATGAAGTGCTAGGCAGCTCCTGCAAGGGGCTAAGCAGCTTTCTGCTCGCTGTAAATTTGGTGGATCGAAGTCCCATGGCAGCTTCATGGTCCTTGGTGAGTGCAAAACCAGTAAAGTGCTCTGAACGTCTTTGGTTGCAACCAGCGATGGAGCTCGAAGGCCACAGCACAGTCAAACCAGTGCTCTCTGAACCCGAATTGGCCTGATAAAACCCACCTGTCAGTATTATGAGTCTGTCCTTGTGATTTCTCACATCTCAAGAGAATTACCTCTTGGGTTGCATTATTAGCGGGTTCCCAACAGATGGTGCTAATGAGACTATTAAGTAGCCTAACCCAATATGCAAATGATGCTGCAAAAAGAGCTGCTGGGACTTGTCCTTTTCTTCTTTCTAGCTTGCGTTAAAAGATAACTTTATTAAACACTATTACAAGTGGCTTTACAGGCTGAGGATTTCAGAAGGTTTTTGAGCAACAACTGAGGAAAGCTAAGAGAATTCTGCTGCTTATCCAAAATCTAACCAGGCTGGCAGCAGAGAGGTCTGGAGGCTGGGAATTAATTAATACAGGTAGACCAGTCTTGTGTCCTTGCTACTGGTATTTAACAAAGCCATGTCCAAAAGCCCTTTCAGGGACTGCAAGAAAGTCGTCTTTGTTTGTGTGTCTGATTGAATGTTACTCAGTTACCTCCTTTTACACACAGCGGTTTTATGTAACGCACCAAATACAATGTCTAAGTAAGTTTAGTGCTATGTTGTACAGTCTAACAAATAAAAGGATGTTTAAAGTTAAGGCTGACATTCCATCCTTAACTTTTTGTACCTTTGTGTTACATCACACCTCAAACATAACATTGATTTAGGGCCCCTGCCCTGGCGCTATCAAGACACAGGGAGATTAATTACGTTAAATACATTATTCCGACCTTTGCGTTAACTACCCATTCCTTTGACGGTTTAATAATTTCAACCTTTAGGTAATGTTGGCTGTTAGCACACTTTGTTAGACATTTTTTTTTTTACCTTGCTTCTTTAAAGAGAAACAACCCCAGACATTAAAAACGGGAAATTTCCATATATTCAAGGTCATATTTTGAATTTTCTTTTCTAAACTGGGCAGTATGAATTGGCTTTTCCAGACTGGGCACGTGCACATAAACATCCCACTCTACAGATATGCAAACTTAACTTCATAATATAACTCCTGAATGAGTTTGCTCATATTATGTTTCTGGGATAATGTATAAAGTACGCGTAGCTGTATACAAAAAAACAGCCATTCATTTATGCTTACGGGGGAATGTATGGCTTTATTCTTTCAGAGCTATATAGCATTACTCAATAACACTGCATCTGAGTTATTATCATCACTGATTTATGCATTTATTTTCAAATTCAGAAAGCTCTGACATAGCACTTACACCCAGTGCACAATGCAGAGCTAAAGCGTGTTCTACTTTTCGACTGGTGAGAGAGTGAGAAAGGGAAAAAAGTAGCAGCGCTTATTTGCTTGGCACAATAAATACCCCAGAATATCTCCTATTGCATTTGTTTTTCTGGAAGAATTTTCCAACATTGAAAAAAATGGTTTAGAGCAGAAATAAGGCCACTCATTCTCTATAAAATTCCTAACAGTCTAAGAAGAGCTCTGCTAGTAAGATCATGAATCCAAAATCTTGTCTCTGGTAATGATAGTTGGAAACATGACAAAAATGAGGCAATAGTATATGTGAAAATAGGTTAGTATGTCACAGGTTTCTGTTAGGCATTCCTTAAGGCTCTTCCTTGTCCTGAGGCGGATCATCAGCTTACTCAGTGCAGCTGTTTTAGTGTTAATTGCTAATGGCCATGGGCTTGGGTGTGGAGGTGGGCATTGCTGGGGCTTGGACTAGGTAGGAACTGTGGAGTGAGACAAAACAGAAGGAATCCTTTCAGAATCTCACATGCATCTGGCCAGATTCCTGACGATGGCAACTTCCTGAGGGCAAACTCAAGCTTCTTCCAGGTGACCTTCAAGTTTCATAAGGTAAATCAGAGTTAAGCATGTTTGTGTCTTCTTGAAAGAGGTGTTGTGCCTGCTTTTGAAGAGAGACACATAATCCATTTCACCTATGATGAGTAGAAATCCTGGGGCCCTTAATGTACAAAATTTAATTTGAGAGATTTGACATTGGCTCAAGGAAATATGACATGAGCTTCACTGAGGCTCTTCTAACACCTGAATGTCCTCAAGTACTTCAGGATTAGTCCGTAAGCTGGAGTCTCATCTCTAGTATTGACCGTCTCTGTGGCTGTGAAGAAGTCATATGCTAGCACTGTTTGTGAAAGGGGAGAACTGCATTTTTTGGTCTCTAAGGGCAAGTGGTGAGGTCTTTAAGATTATAAAGCCTGTGCTGAACCTTGTTGAGTTGCTGACAGTGGAGGGTATGTCCTCCTGGTGAGGGAACAGGAGCTGTGGTTGTTGCAAGTGTTTCAGCAGTTGACTCCTAATACTTATAGAATGAATTGGTGTACTTCTTTGACACTCCATAATTTTAAATCTATGCCACTCAGCCTCCACCCTTTTCACTCTAAACCCACCAGGATTGCTTCAATGACATGGGAGCCAAATATAGCTCCCTGTCATGGTTTCTTGTAGCAGTTCTTGGTGCAGATGCCCGTGAATCAAGCAACATGAGCAGTTTCAACTACATACATGGTCTCTTCTTTCGGCTCTTTGGGGGTCTCTGTTTTCAAAGGGAAAGTTTTATCATCAGAATCAATTCATGGTTGAGCCATTTCATCTCAACACAAGCCGAAGGCCAGATATTTCCAGACATTATTTTAGATCCTGATTCTGTGCTAGGGGAATCCAGCTAAGCTTATAGCGTAGCATGACGTATGAGTGGTTCTTGGTACATAAAATAACAAGGACAATTCATAAATTACTTTGCATGTGACAAATCTCATTGGGACTCGACACTGTGCAGGATAAAAGGTGTCAAATGTGTTTGGATTGCATCAGTCTGCTTACCGCAGACTAGCATTTGCTCTGCAAATGTATTATGCTGCCATATACTGCAGTGCTGAAAGAAGGATAAAAATAAGTGACAGAATAAAAGGGCACATGATTTCCACTGCTGGCAAGGTGATGTCTGCCATCCTGGCTGACACACCAGTGATTAAACTCCAGACTTCCAGAGCTGCTGCTGTAGTAGCTTGAACTGGAGTCAAACCTGCATAGCTGGGCTGTAACCGTCATGGTCTTAATGTATTGGACATGCCTTGTGACCTCTAATGCACAGACATGCACACAGGGCTGGGATTGTCCCCAGATGCCTGTTAGGACTTTCCAGCCCAGAATCATGAATGGTGAAAGATAGCTATTAAGTCCAAAGGATGTAAACTAAATTTCAAATTAACACATAGTTTGTCTATCAGTTTAAACATCACAACTCTGTTTCTCTGAAAACAATGGTTTGAGAAAATGTCATATGCAAAATAGGACCAAGAGTTTCACATTTGCCATTTTTCTTGGGAGACAACAGAGCTATTCTGTTTTCCAGTAGGAAGCAAATGTCCTAATACACTTTCTACTATATGTTGACATTTGCATTGACTATGGGTTGGGTCAGGGTGAGATTATATGGAAACGAATATTACTTGCAGAGGAAAGTTACCTTTTCCAAATCAGTGCAGCTTCCAGTCATTCTGGGGAGAAATTTGACTTGCAGAAGCCTGCACCAAATCCATCTATTCTGGATATGTCCTAAAGGGAAAGTTGCAAGCTCACTGGTACTATCATCTGGCCCATTTTTCACTATAAAAAAAGAAGCCAGCATTGCAGCTTTGGTCAGCTTTTGTTTGGCTCTGTGTCACACCAGCCCTTTTCTACCTTGGAGGCAAGACGACCCAAGGTCACAGGAGGAACAAGATAATAATCTCTCTGCTAAAAAATAAAATGCAGAGGTACAGATGCAAGTCAGGTTTCTGGAATCCAGCACAGGGCTTAGCTGTGGCTCCCAAACCTGAGGTTGAGAAGAGGAATGAAACTCCTGACAAGAATCTGAATTCGGGACCAAACCTCCCTCCAGCTGTGTTTGTGCTGCCTGCCCAGTGCCCTGCAAATGGGGAACGGGCAGTGGGGAAGAAACCACTTCCCTCTCTCCTGCAGTTCAACGTGCATCCCTAAAGTGCAATGGTCTGATAGAAGAAAGCAAAATATCTTCTGAATGCAAGGACAGGAGAAAAAAAAAAGGGGAAAAGTTGGGGAAAGCCAGTTCTGCAAGGGGAGAGGAGCTGCAGTGGCTACAGGCAGGGGAAGGAGGGAGCGTGGGGAGGGGAAGGGATCAGGACTAAAACTCCAAGTCACCCCAAGGATTTCCTCCACAGATTGCACAGTCATTTGTAAAAATCGACTGTGACTGTTACACTCACGCTCACTTCTTGTTGCTTTATTCCACTTGCAGCCCAACATGTTTTTCCACCGATACACAGATTTTGAGCTGTTTTGTTTGGACTTTCCGCTGGAGGGGCTTCAGTTGACACAAAGGGCTTATCAATAACATTGAACCCTTTTTGGCAGCTGTTTTTGCTTCCCGACTCTCCTGTTAGGGAGGAAAAGGGGTGGCTGCAGGGAAAGGAAGCTTGAATAGCAGCCAGTACCTTCCACGGGTAGCACACTCCAGGCAAATCTAGAATTACCTCCCTCCCGGCTTCAATTCCCCAGCAGCGCAGAGGCCCCCTCCACTCAGCATCGACAGAATAAGCCTTCAGTTGATTGCTTTGGTAAATCCATCATTTTTGCATCCTAATAATTAGCCTAGCAGCTGTTGCAAAGCTGGAAACATGACCGTTTCCTTTTTATTGAAGGGATCACTTCTCTAAATGAGTGATGTCCATTTTAACTCTCCCCTGATATGCATAAATACACACGCAGCCGGTGTGACTTTAGGCATGAAAAATCAGTAATGGGTATATGATTCTCAAATCTAGTAGAACTGATAAAAATCAAGGTTGCTGTCAGCTGTGTAAATTGAGAGCTCCAAGTGAATTTGGTGGTTGGTCTGGGAAAAGGGGGTTTTTTGTGCTGGTGAGTTGCTCCCTCTCGTGGAAAGCCGGCATGGAGGAGCCGTCCGGCGCGGCATAAAGCTCTGCCGCTTCTTGGATGACTCTGCTTGAGGCACAATGTGAAACCTAGAGACATGCACACACACACACACACACACACACTCATAAGCCTGACCCTGTGAGCACGGAAAACATCCCTGCTCTCCTGGTTTTACGCTAGGAAACTTGGCTTGCTGAGAAGAAATCTTTAGGAGTGAAAAGAGTCTGCTCTCCCAGAGCCTCATCATTATTGCCTTATGTAGCCTCATTAGTTTGGCTGTTTCGAAATCCTTGTACAGCACTGATCTAGGGGTCTTGGAAAGGCAGGAACATCTAAAGCTAAGAAACAGGACTGGCTCTTTTCCTTTCTCCCTACTTTTGTTTCGTCCGTGTTGTCCTTTGGCTTTCTCCACGACAAAATTAAACCTGCTTTGGGGATGACTGTTTATTGTTGAATTATTACTACACTATTAGTTGAATGGCTATTATTAATAGACTATTAGCTGAATAGCTTTCCTCTTCCCTCCTTCTGTTTACAGGTTCCCCCTGTTTCTGTAGCTCTGATAATCCAAACCCTTATCTATTCTCCCTGCTGCAAGAATGAGCCAACTTCCCTGTCATCCCATGGGTATGATTCCCCTCCACCCCTCCAGGATAATCACATGTTCTGGACTAGTATTTTTTTATTGCTTTTATCGAGAGATTTTATTACAAAAGAAAATATGTCCTGTATTTCTTAGGCTGGAAGGATATAGACTTGGCAGTTAGGAACCACCATAGCAATTTTTAGCACACTGGTGTGGTTTACATGGATTAATCTGCAGTAACTCTTTGGAACGCTCTTCAACCGCTCAAAAGCTACCTCAGTCCAAACAGTTTATAAGCTAAATAACAAAAGTCTTGTAAATATTTATTTAACGAGACATATTTTGAATAACTGACATGTATAGAGGCTTCCTAGAGAGTGTGTTATCACCATCAATTTTCATGGTCTGATATAATAACAACTACCAGTGTAAACCGTGGCAGGGAAGATATTGACAGTCCGAGGCCGCAGTGTAATAATGGGGCACAGAGACTGTGCCGAGCTGCAAAAGCAGGATTCAAACTGCGTTTGCTTCCACTTGGCAAATCACTGGAAGAAAAACTATATGGGTTATCTGTTCTTAGAGAGTGACTGCAAATATGCTGTAGTTACCATGCTATTGTGGTGTAATTATACAGGGGTTATGCCTTTTTAATAACTACCTACCAGGCAGAGAAAGAAACACAATTTATAGTGATTCATTTTCTTCTTTGGGCTCCTAAATTCTGAATGGTGATTTCATGCCACAGTGACGGGCACTGTCTTGCCACCTGTATAGACTAAATTAATCTGTGGAAACAGAAGGTTAATTACCTAAACATATTGCTTATATTTAACCCTATTGTTTCATATTTAATATGTGTATTTTTAGAAGCCAGATAAAGTTATTTATGCTGCAAATGGCTCTCAGTTACGAGTTCATGATCCCTCTGATTAATATGAATTAGAAATGATAACACAGTAAATGTGTAGATGATCTTGAAAGAGAAACCATGTTTGCTAGTCTTGTGATTATTGCACACAGTTTCAAGCCTTTCATTCAGCTCTTTTGCACCAAGAAATGGCTTCTCATCCACCGGTATCAAAACCAGCTCAAATTCTGGGCATATTTCACAACAATTTTTTCCCCTCTATGTGTCTATAGTGATGATGGATGGCACGGACTGACTGTCCTTAGAAGTGAATGTATTTATTTGTCCACGGGATACGGATAGCACATGAAATTGCAGTGGTAGTGTAAACCTCCCCCCACACATCACCCTCTGTCAGTGAGGCTTGGCTTTGACAAAAAGGGACACAGCGAGCCATGGGGAAATTGTGTTTAATTCCAAAGTCACACAGAGAGTCGGTGGCAGGCTGACAATGAGGACTTCCAGCCCCTCATCGGCCTTCCTCTGCCGTAAACACGGGGCACCGGCCCCAGCTCTAATGATACAGGGGGAGTTACGTTCAGTGCATGAGATGCTCAGCAAAAAAGGCCTCCCTTGCATTCAGTTAAAATGCTGCTGGTGGGATGTGATTAATCTAACTTCATACTCTAGAATAGCTACTATTAAACCCAGAGGACATTTTTATTGAAAAAGAACCCCAAACAAATAAACAAACTGGCTTTAAGGGGTTGAAAACAAGAAACGTGTGAGATTTTTTTAGGCCTGATTTCTTAAAAAAGGGCGTTCTGCGCTGTTGCCACCATGCCATGCAGGAGCTGGGTTTGTAACCAGTCCTGAGCATCCCACTTTGCCCACTCAGGCCAAATGTCTCTTCAACACAAGCCGACAACCGGCTGTGCATTTTGATCAGGCGCAGTCTCTGTTCAGTAGCCGTGTGGTTTGAAAGCTGCTCCTGTCACCTCAGATCAAAAAGATTTTGGCATGGGCACCTCTCACATGGTAATGAGCCCTGTGAGCCCTGTGGACATTGCAGAGTGGCTATCAGAGCTGTGTGGATGTTGGGTGGTCATGGTTCTGTTGTTACCTAAGAGGAGAAACTTATGAGGAAAACGTTTGCTGGGACTACCCTTCGAGTAACCTCTTGCAACATAATAGTGACACAGGATACTGTGATTTGCCACTTTCTACAATCCCAGTCCTGGATGTAAAACAAGTTATTATTCTGAGAATAAAAACCTCGCGTTTTTTACTGATGCATGTAAATACTATATTGATCAAGCTGGCAAAAGATGTGTATACTAAGATTTGATTTATCCGAGAGAGCTTTTCCCAGCAAGATACAGGTGTTAGGTAAGTCCACTTATTTCTCTTAAAACTGACATCAATATGACAATACAATTTCTCTGGTTCTGGTGTGATCAATACAATTGTTTCTGATTCCAGTGTTGTCATAAATCCCCTATAAACACACTCTGTGCCTTTGAACAAAGTTTGGTGGTGGTGTACTTCCAGGGCAACTGAGTTGTCATCAGACCCTTATCTCTCTTTTATTCTTAAAGGCCTTTGATTCCTGAAAGCTTGTATCTTTATGTATTTCTAGTGACATCCTTGCTTATTTGAGTATGAGAATCTGCCAATGCATATTTTTTTAAGTTCTTCTGCAGAGGTGTGATTTCTTCAGTCAGACTCGTGGCATACCCTATCCTAAATAAATAAAATAATATCACACATATGATTACATTGCAGTGCATGCAGTGTAGAAGTAATGCATTTTTTGGGTACATTATTTGTGATGAGGATGTTTAGTGCATAGGCTGTAGAGCAGGATTCTCATAATTGCTCTGCAACCAACTGACTCACCAGTGCTGTGACCCTGGGCAAATCCCTTAACCTCTCTGGCTCTGATCTTCTACTCATGTAAGTTTTATCTCCTTCAGTGAAGCTTTGTCAGGATAATTAATGTTTTAAAACATGTTGAAATCCTTGGCTATAATATACTATTACAGTACATACACACAATAAAGGACACGGGTGCCCCAGACTACAACTCACTGGTTAGTCGCTTTATATTTGGTCAGTACTTTGTGCTCTCTTGTTGAAGCCACACAATCTGGGTGCATCCCTGCAGAAATCTCTTAATGCTGGTTAATAACCCGGCCCAAGGAACCTGCAGCAAGCTGTTGTAATGTTTCTGAAGAACAATGGTGTTTGCACAGAGGTTGCACCTACACTGACCTGTCACAGCATTCAAGACAAGGCTTTTAAAACAGATCCTTCAGCTGCCTACTAGTTTGGTCATGGTTGGGCTTGGTGAGCTTTTAAGAGTTTGAAATTAAGCACTTATGCAAGCCACTCAGTTCTTTTAGCCTAAAATTATGTGATTTAGGTATGTATGAATATAGCATAGACCTGTGCATGTTACAGAGGCTGTGCTGGAAACAAAGTTCTTGGGGCTTATATATATTTCCCAGAAGTTTTCCATTAGATTACGGTATTCTTGGAATATCATGAATTTAATCTAAGAATACACAGCATGAGCAGAGATGAGCTACCCTACTGGGATGGCCATAAGAGTCAAACTCACAGAGGAGGATAGCTCTGGTTGGAAAAAGCTAGCATGGCTTCCTCCAGCCATGTGAGCTGGTGGCAGATCTATCCACTCTCAAAGTGGAAAAAATGTCCACCTTCTGAACAGGTTCTTGCAAGAGGCAAGAGCGGCTTCCCAGAGCGGGTCCTCTTCTCCTGCACACCCTGCCATAAGCGATCAAGGCAGATGAAATGGGAGCAAAGGGCGATCTTCCACCTTGCAGAAAAAATGATTGACAAACCTGCCTGAAACTACAAAAATCACAGATGAAATTACCAATTGAAAAGTGAAGGAAAAGAAACGAACGTTCAGACTTGAAGCATCCCAGGAATCTAAAGAGAGGCTGCCTCACCATCCAGACTCATTCCATTTTAGTGTGCTATTTCCCAAGTTGTTGCGTGAATGATCCCAGTGTCTTTGCCTTTACAACCTTGCCTGATAGGCCATTCCACACATTTATTATCCTCGATGTGAAAAAGTGCTTCCTAACGTCTGTTCTAAATCTGTTTTAATTTCCATTTATGCTCCATTGTCCTATAATCTGTTTGGAGCTGAAAATAGAACCAAGGTATGATCTTCTTACAACCCCTGGCAATAAATTTTATTAGTATTTTTTTCCAAACTTCACAACCTTGCAGTAAATAAGAAAGCTTTATGGGGAAAAATAACCTCTATCCTCCTCCGCTCTCCTCCCCATCCACAAACCCCATGACCTTTATAAACTTTGACCAGTATCATTGTTTTCTTTCACTCCCCGCCTTTTGACTTAATATCACATTGGTTACAGGAGTAAACCAATTACATGAGTATTAAAAATGGAAGCAGTTTGCGTGCTGGCAATGTATATCTTACCAATGGCTGATGGAAAAAAAAAATTCTCCCAGCTGCTTTGTAAAGCTCTGTCTATGCAGCTTGAAACATCTGGTTTGTTTTGTGTGCAGTCTTTTACACAGGGCATTTGCAATTCTTTATTCAAATTGGATTTTTAGTTCTCTTTCTGGTAGAAAGGTTGATACGTTTGTCATTAATAAGCATGGTAAAAGTAACTTGTATGTCATTAGGATTCAATCATCAGAACCAGGGTGGCAGGGTCCTCTAAAAGACATTTTCATTCACTTCAATCTGCAATCAGAGGATGAAGTTTCCTCGACGAGTTAATGCGGTTCGGTCCTGGTGGACTATAACATTGCTCTAGCCAGGCATATTTATTTGCATGATTGGTAATTAGAATTTATTGATTTCAAAAAAGGAAATCCTTCCCTGGGTACTAGTGTTTCACTCCCTTGGCTGACATTGGACAGGAAAAGCTGTCAAGATATGGATACCACATCTGGGTTGGAGGAGGAGGACATAATTATTTCTATTTCTCAACAGTAATTTCTCAGGATCAAGGGCACTGGTGGACTCTGGAGAGAGTTCACGCCAATATTCCTTGGCAGGAAATGAGATGGTTGATGACTATAATAACGAGACCTTTTTGATAATCTCAGTGGAGGATGTAACGTAGGCTCACACCCAAACCAGTCTCTACATGATATGGGCGCCCCATCAACCTGGTCTTACTCACATTTAGGCTTCAGCTGGAATTTGATACGAAATCAGAAATCAGCCTGAAAATGTGTCCTAAGGTAGTCCTTAGGATGCAATTTCATTACCACAGACAGTTTTGAAGAGGTTCTGTTATCTTTGTCTGCATCCAAAACCAGAGTCAGGAAAATGACTCCCCTTGAATAATGGCAAGGACCAGATAATGTCCTTCCAGATGGGCAGCTTAGAAATTATAGAATTAATAAGAAAAATATACAGTAACTACAAATAAAGGGTAAGAGTGCAAAGACTGAAGGAGTGAGAAGGGACGTCTTTCTAAATCTTCGTTTCCCCTTTTTCCCCTTTTCCCTTGGATCCAGTACATTACAGATAATAGCCGCTTTGTATTGCTGTCAAGGAGAATAGATGTAAGCCCTTGTCTCATACTTACAAGGCAAATGACAGTATATAGACCACAAAGAGTTGAAATATTCTTCATTCTCCACCCTCAACTTGACCAAGAGCCTGAAAGGACTTACAGCTCTGCCCTTTTTACCCATGCTCCCCATTTTCTCTGGTCTATTGTTGCCAAATATGCAGTTGAAATTAATAGCACCGCTTCACCTGCCACATGTCAAACTTAATTTTACTTTAAATCAGTCTTAATTATTCTAGCGAAGTTTATAGTTTTAATGGAAAGACATTGCTTGCTTAAACTATAACATTTATTACAAAGGGCCAAGAGAGATTTAAAGTCACATTGTCTTTTCGAAGTGGACAGTTTTAACTAGATGATATCACATCTCATGCCTTCTAGGCTGGTGAACTTTCTGAACCCAGCTATTCAAGACAGGGCCAATGACTTAAAAAAGAAGAAGAAAATAAAACTCCACACAAATTAAATCTAAAGACAAAGTCCAATGCCCAGTGTTCATTTCTCCATTTGCACCAGGGTACTCGAGCACCAAAGTGTTATGGACCAATCCTTGCCATGAACTATTTTTGGGGAATGAAGAGAGAAGAAGGGTAATTCCAGGAACGTGGCTCCTGTTTGATAGGCTGACAAATCAGGTCAATGGCTAATACTGATCAGTATGAAATGTTTCAGCTCTGAGGAAGATTTAATGGTGCTCACTGCACTGTAGCTGCCTCCATCTCCCATTGGTGCCACTCATTTACTTGCAGGTGAAACATAAAACTAAGGGCTATTAAAGAGCCCACACTTTTTCCAGGAAGGAGGGTGTTAGGTCTGCATTAGATCTTGGCGCTAATCCAGAGCCTGTAATCACACCTTGCCAACTGCACCGAAAATTTCCCCTATGAGTTCCTTTGGCAACACCCCGTTTTGCAGAGCTAAGTCTGTGCAGACTGACAGCAGCCTTTCAGTCCAGCTGCATTTCAGTCATAGGAAAATAACCCCCCGGGCACAATTTATTAAACACTCTGGGACATCTCTGGCAGTTTTGTTTAGTGATTAGAACATAAGAAAGAGCATCAGGATTCAATATCTGGTTATTTGATGATTACAAGTATGGTATTTAATTTTTTGTGTGCTCTCGTTTACCTGCCTGTTAAATAAGTAAAACAATATTGTTAAAAATACATTTAGTCCATCGCTATCACTATTGTTTGCATAAATTATGACAAGATAGATTATGAAACTCCTTAATTTCACTCCAACTACCAGCCAGCTACCCAAAAGATAAGCATCAGCTGAAGGTTTATACATGCATTGTTTCTTCTTTTTTCATTCTTGTTTCCTTCTGTGGGCTTCCACTCAGAAAACAGATGGTCTCTCCTCACTGACATTTTCTTACAGTTTTTAAATGGTGCTGCAGTAGGGGAGAGCTGAAATGTTCAATCTAGAGCTATTCAGTCTCGATCTAGGTTCATAATTAACAGTAGCTAAGTGAAGTTGAATAAGGGCAGCCCACCAACTTTTTTTTTTCCCAGTGCATTCACAGCCAGGCCACAAAGAATGTGCAGCTTGTGGAGCTTCCCCTGACCGTGACTCGCTGGAATATTTAGTATTTACATTTCATAATAATTAAAGGAAGGGAAATTAAGCCTAAAGGAAGGCAGAGTGACACCTAATATTCCTTAATATTCTCTTGTTTCTTTAAGCGATGGCTTTTGCCAAGGGAGGCCCTCCTTCTCTTATCATCAGCCAGGTCCTGACCCCAGGGCCAGGGATCCTGGCTGTAATGTGACCCTGGGACCAGGTGTGTGCCTGCAGGTCACAAGGCTGGCAAAAAAAATACCAGCCCAAGCGGTGCAAACAAGTCATTCCTAAGCATGTTATTGCCTTTAACTCTTTCAAGCCCTATTCAGGCACAAGCACTGGAGTTACTGTCCCCATGCACGCCTGCCCTGTGCTACCAGACTTGCTCATGAGTATGGACAAGTAGCTGCCAATAAACCCTGCACCTCTGCAAACGTGCTACATGCAGGTATAACTGTGCAGGTGCTTAGGTGGGAGTGTGTAGAAGCTCCCTTTCATTTGGGCAAGCATGTTTATTGCATCTGGTTGAAAAATGAGGTTGGGGAAGTTTGTGACCTGCAGAACTTCCTTCCTCTGAGTTCACAAAGCTGTTGTTAAAACACAAGGGTTGTACAGGGACCAACTGTGCAATGGGTGAGATGCCTCAAGTAGGATGGGTGAGGTGCTCCAGTTTTTTGCAGCAGGTCAGGCTCTGGAGAGTTTCAAGCACTGCCTCAGGTGTGCCTCAAGATGAAATTTAGCATTAATGCCTTCGGACAACTCAGTGACGGTGAGTGCTGGACTATTAGACACATGGGGCAAGAGGCCGCAGGGAAATTCCCAGCTGTCCCTTGCAAAAAGGCAAGGTGGCTGTAAGTCTGGGCTAAAATGCATGTGTACACACAGTTAAGCTATAGTCTAAGCGTTTGACTGCCCTAAATTCTCCACAATTTTGAGTATGGCTTACTCATAGGTGCTCCTTTTTCCAGCAAAAATAGCACAATATATGCAACATACTATTTTTTATTTGGCTGCTGCCTTTTTCTTTCTCTTTTTTTCCCCAGCCTTCAGCATGTCCCCAGGTCATACCTGCAAGCCTTTGTCCTCAACTGAAATGTCTGGAGACTTTTATGGGGGGCTCCTGTCATCACATGCATCCCGGTGCATGGGCTTTTAGGCAGACTCCTCAAACTATGAATTAAAAAGCAGAGGAACTGACAGCCCTGTGAACTACCTGTGAAAAATCATACCTGGGTTTATGAAGCTATTATGTCTTCAAGGACGTTCGGCAGCAATTCTTGAGGAGACAGTGTTACAGGGGGGAAAAAAAGGCTTTTTCAACATCAGTATCTACTCTGTAGTCCTGGTACAAAATGAATGCCGCTAAGTAATAAGTAGTCCACGTTGTTATGAGCATAGAGAGTGATCCAGAATCTATTAAATAGCAGAGTTTCCAGTGATATCAGCAGTCTGTGGTTGGGGTCTTCAGAAAGAAAATCTCACTGGTATCCCATTTGCATTGTAACAGTCTCATAACAATTTGTGCAGTAAAATCATTACCAAAAGCCATTAATAATATGAATACATGAGCACTTCAGCTCTTTCCAAAGGGGCTAAGCTCCCCCTTCCCTTCTAAAGCTATGCACAGTAAAGAAATCAAAGCTTTCCCTTTTCCTTTACTGATCATAGAAGGAAAAAAAAAATGTAGCCAGCATTGAACACTTTCTCTCTTCCCCCTTTCCATCTTTGCTAGCTGCTGAAAAATAAAAATAAAAAATAGCCAAATCCATTTTAATGACACTTTATATAAAACATTTTTCCAGACTGAGATTATGGACATCACTATGTTCCACCCCATCACAAACTTTTATGGCTGACTTATAAAGTCCCAGAGAAGGAGATGTATAAAATTCATGCAGACCATGTATACCGGAAAACATATTTAGGAGCTTAGGCAGGGGTTCCTTGGAGACTGCTAACAAGTAATTGAGCAGTTACCCTCCAGCATAGAGATATCAAAAGAAAGCAGATACCTGGTTGCTCAGGTAAGACCTATTCAAAAAAATTCATTTTAAACAGATCGAATTTGGTGCTGTAGATTTATAGCCACATTCTCTCACTGACACAACCAACAAAATAGACTTGACCAGAAAGATGTTTGTGAGTTGTGAAGACACAAGATGTCAAGACAGCTTTACCTCCCAGCTCCTTGGAAGATCTTCCCTGAAATTAAAATTTTCATTCATGTAACACATATTTAGAGTATACAAAGTTAAATAAACCATCCTGACCACATGTGCCCTTCTGCAAACTTGGACCAGACCAACAGGTTGTACCATCCAGCTGGAGATCTTAGCAACTGAACAAAAAAACCTTACAAAATCCATTAAAATGTTAAAATCAGCACTCTTCATGCCATTGCATCCTACCTTGTATGATTTAAATTGGTACGAGACCTTCATGGAATGGAAATACTGTATTATCCTTCTCATCCCATTTATCTTGCAAAGTGAATTTATTAATTCTCTCTATACCAGGAAAATTACCTATTTTTCACATGCCTTTTTTTAACCAATATTGATTTCTTTTAGGAGCATTAGGGATGATGCATTGGAAACACTGGAAGACCAAAAGCTTTCATCTATGAGTCAGAACATCAGATAAACTGAGTCTCCAAGTTTGGAGGAAAGATGATTGACTGGGAAATGATTTAATAATAACTTCTCCATGTGGAATTCTCTTTTAAAATGTATCACGTTCTGTGCATGCCTACAGGTGTACGAGTATATAAAAATAATAGATCTGGCTGAAAACTCCTCTGCTTTGGCAGTTTTCAATCTTTCTGGGTTTGTTTCCCAATAGAAAGCAATTCTT
The DNA here is from genome assembly GCF_000695765.1 of Mesitornis unicolor. Lineage (NCBI taxonomy): Eukaryota > Metazoa > Chordata > Aves > Mesitornithiformes > Mesitornithidae > Mesitornis > Mesitornis unicolor. The sequence continues at coordinate 55,642 of NW_010198334.1, forward strand.
TTCGCTGAAAAAGCTGACAACAGTGTATTTGTTTACATGTCAACGAGGGAAAAATCCGTCACTTATTTTCACCACTCTCCTGCATTACTCTTTTATTACCACGGTTATTAACTTTACCATTCGACATAGCTCCAGACAGTTATCCCATAACAGCAAACCAAGACAGGCGCTGTCTGTGCCGTAAACCTTGCCCGCAGAAGCCATTGAGGGTTTGCTCCTGGCCACGTGTGCTCCGATGGCTGCGTTTGGGTTAACACGGAGATGTGCCAGGCCTGTTTTGGGAATGCAAATGGAGGATAATTGTCCTTAGGCTGAGGTTCACCTGCATGCCTTTGGGTTGGGGAGCAGAAGACAGGCATGGCACTGATCATCCAGGGATGCTCAACCAGCAGGAAAAGGCTCAGTGGCTGCAGCAGTCCCTGGTCAAGTTCTGCCAGACCTTCTCTTGGGGCAGATCGTACATACAGAGACGCGCTTATGCATATACTGAGGGTGGGAGATGATGGCTATTAATATAGAGGGCTAATGAGTGGGAAACTCCTCGCAGGACGTATTCCTAGCCCTTCTGGAGGTACCGAGGTGGGACTGTGAAATTTGGCGGTCTGACAAGCGTCTTTTTTTGTGCACTGTCATGCGTGGTGTTTCCAATCAGCCTCCGAGTGCTGAAAACCTCTGAAAGCAGCCAACCTCTCCGCCCTCCTGCTCAGCTCAGTAACTGCAAGCTCCCTCTTGGCAAGCGTCTTCTGCACCCCAAAAAAACAAAAAAAAAAACAACCCAAAAAACCACTAATCTATAAGGGTGTGGATGTCTCTCTCTACCCCTCCTCTTGATGACAAAACAGAGTAGGGGAAAAAAAATGCAGCCTGAATACAAAAGTTGAAATATTGCAGGTGGAGTAAGAAGAAAAGCAAAGAAAAATCTGCTCAGACAGAGAGACAAAACAAGCAACTGCTTAAGGGATTTGGCAGCAAACGAAACTGTCCCCTTCCCCCTCCCCGTTTGGAGCCTGGTTCAGCGTGTACTGGTGGTGGATCACAGTCCCAGCCACACTGAGATACAGGCAGACACTTCTGTCTCACCAGCTGCTCTGACAATCCATTTTCATAAAGTAACGGGAGGGGAAGCAAATCTGCAAGATGGAGCTCCCGGTCACTGTGTGAAAGCTTCTCCCCGCACCGCCCCTTGCTTCAGGTGTCGGGGCTGTCAAGGAGGTTTGACAAGAGTGGCTTTCCCTAAAACGTACAGCAGCTACAGCCAGGATGCCTCTGACGGGTACCTGCATCCGGGCTTGTAAGTTATAGACGGTGCGATTTTGGAGATTCCTAGAAAAACCTGAAGTGCTGCATTGTGATTGATGACGGAAATAGGTGTTCTCCCCACTGGGCAGTTAATGAGACAATCTCTCCACATTTGCTTAGGAAAACACCATCTTAAGAAAATGAGCTCTGGGTACTTTAGGCATTAATAACTTTTTTTTTTTTTCTCCAAGGAAGAGGGTGCTAACCCTTGTATCCAACCCAGGCTAAGGAAAAATCTGGATAGTTAAGTTCTGTCAACTTGTCTGTCTACATAGATAATAAACTATTCTGTGATAGAATACATTTTTATTCAGTTGCAGTGATTCATCCAGCAATGTTATATTTCAATGAGGGGGAATAAAAGTGATTCTTTACATTTCACTTGTACAAGCACTGAAGCTTGTGAAGCACTTCATAGTCCATCTGGCTGAAATGTGCTATATATAAATGTAAGATTGTTATCACCAAAAACACATTCAGTATGGTGTTTCTCTCACATATTTTTTGTTAATTTCAGTGAACCAGTTCTTTTTAATGAATAATTTCCATTGGAAAGCTTTGTTTTCCCTGTAACATAAAGCTTTTTTGGTTTCAATCCCTTGTCTGGTTTTCATTAGCTTTGCACTGAATTAGCCAAGAGGACTTTTCCTCTCAGTTAGGTAGGGAAACTACCACCGGTATGTGTATGATTTTTGTGGGAAAGTGCCTTTTTTTCCCTTTATTGTTTCAATTACCAGTTTTGACTGTATTCCACTCCAGAGTCTTGCAATCCCAACAGCAACTTGTGCTCCTGTATGTGCACATGTGTGTGCCTGTGCACGTACATGTCACTTACATCCTTATCACTGTGTGGTTCCCATCTTTCTGAATACATTGCTTTATATGTTGCAGCATTATGAATAACTTTGCCTTTAGAGCTGCTAGAAGGTAAGCAGTCATCAAGAGATTGCTTTTGAGCTCATATTGATAGGTAATGACCTGATTCCTAAATCCCAAGTCATCTTTTTGGAGGGCAGCCCCAACCATACCAGTCAAGTTTTGTACGCCCCTGACCAAACACTCACCAAACCCTTTCCTGTATAATAACAGTTCTTTTCAAGATCAATTTTACCAGTGCTTCATCAGCAGAGGGGGGACATATTTAGGTTGACTTTTTACCCTGTAGCAGACCCCGGCTCTCTTGTCACAGCCATGCTCCTCAGTGCTGGAGCAGGCAGAAACATATGAACAGTGTTGCTGAGCACTCTGTAATAATGTACATCCATACCAGATATTCAGGAAAGTGATGTGATGGCTGCAGGATAAGCTCTGCACTGATTCACCAAAGTCTGCTGGAGGAAAACACTTCAGGCAGGTTCCATCTCACTGGCTTCTGCTTGCAGAATTGGAGCACGTGCTAAGCATAAAACTCTGATCCCATCACAGACCAGCAAAGCCAGGCAAACAGTTGCCTATCACTGGTGTTTGCCAGAGAACTACGTGCTTAAACAGCTCCTGACTTACAGGGAAAGAATTTAAATCAAAAGACATGGTAAAGAAATTAAAACAAATGTATATAAATAATGTTACATAATGGGTTGCACCACATTTTACTTGCATATGAAATTTTTTTATAAATCCCTTTATGACTGCCCCACTCGTGACTTCTGGGTCTTATTATTAACTGAGTGGGGAATAGATCTTACTCTATCCCAGATGCAGGTCCTTATGAATTCCCTCTTTCATAAACTGAATAGTTTATGTGTAAGTATGTGTATACTTTTTCTCCTAGTAGTTTTTGCAGTAGGCAGAAATCACATAGACTATAACAGTTATAAATAATAATATTTATACATTAATATAACTTTTCTTTGCACATCATTGGCTTCCAAAGATAGGCCCAACTCTCCCAGACAGAGATGGGTGGTTATCAGGCTTGGGCAAAAATCTTCCGGTGTGTGGAAAAGCGTTGCTGTTGTAGAGCTGGAGCTAGACCCTGGCTAGAATACGGGCTGTGTTCCTGCTTCAAACACTCCTACAGCTCTTAAATGGTGAGTGTCATAAAACCCAATGTGAATTATTGCCTTCCAGTCAGCTTAGTATTTTCATCTGCAAACTTTTATTACATTGTTCAGCGCTGACGTGAAATACTGGAGAGATTAACCTGGCTGCACAATGTACCCTCTTGTCCCCATCTGCACCAAAGCTGCCAGCTGATCATACACTGATGGAGAGCCCCAAGCATTTTCCAACTCCAAACACACAGGCATGCCAAGGTGCACAGGTGGTGCATTGGTATGGCAGCCACGATGGACAGGTGCTTCCAGTGGGCTACAGGAGACATGGATACCTGGACCTACCTCTACACTTATGTTCTCAAAGACCTTGAGGCAAAGTGCAGGCACTGTGAGTATCACCATAATGTACTTGGTCCTTCAATGTGTAGTATGGAGATTTGCACCGATATTTAGTAATGGGAAAAGTAAACATGGAGTTCATTTTCTTATTTTCTAGTTCTTGCAAGCCTGGGCCCCGCTTCATAGGAGATCAGATTTCAAGTCAAGAGTATTGCTTCAGAGTAATAACTAGAAGTTAACTTGAAGACAGTTTTCAGTTGCTTAGGCAAGAAAGACACAGTAAAGAAATGAACAGAGGGAATAATATCTCTAGAAAGAATTACAGCTGAACAATATAAGAAGAAAGTTGACTTACCCTGGTTCTCAAAGTTTTAACCTGAATTTTCAGCCTATCTGAGCCCACTGACATGTCATTTTTCCTCCATCTCAGACATCCAGTTCCAAGTTCTGATACTATGCAAGATGTAGCACTCATCTGAAGCCTGAATGGAGTCTGGACCTATGAATTGGAGTTAAATTCAACCAAAGAAAATGTACAGGGTTCTCTCCCAGTTTTATCTTGAAGCTGTTTAGTGGGACCTGTTCCAATTACTATTGTAATATGAAGCTGTAACTGGCTATTTGACTAAACAAGGTATCTAAATCTGATCAAATTAAGGATGTGGTTTCCATTTTGATGTCAACATATTGAAGGGCTAAATCTTGTTCGATGCAATCAGGAAGTGTTTGCTATGACAACAATGGAAACAAGGTTTGGTCCATGTACTTTATTTTATTCAGGCAGTGAAGATGGCAAGGGGGGAGTGATATTTCAGCCAAAAATCATAGTATGTTTTTCAGATCTGCACAATATTCCAAACATATTTGATGTTCACCCGCATTTTCTGGCTACTTTTTCAATGTTTCAATGAGAAGGGGACTAATGGATGAAATCTATTTCGTCATGTGGGGTAGTCTCGTTTGTATATTTGAATGTTAGTAAATGATGAAAAGTTCAGTATCCATGGGAAGGTCATTTGAAAGTCTAGGAAAACAATTTTATATGCAAGAAACAAAAACATGATCCATTTCCCATTTCAATGGGCATTTTTTCACTGCCACAATGACCCACAAGTTTGGGGTTTGTAAAGCTTATTCTCTGTCATACAAAGGCCATTTTCAGTGCAGTTTCAAGGCTACAGGAAGGGTTAACCTCTCAGCTGGCCTCCCACGCTGTGTTTTGATCGGTGCCCCAAGCTACAGGACAGATATCTCTTTGTTTTTGGTCTTTAATATCCGATTCCCAATTCACTTGTGTAGATGATGGGACTCTACAAAACTCCCTTTGTCTGAAGTAAGAGATGCAGCACTTACTCTGAAACTGACTTTTAATACTTGACTTTTTCTTCCTACTTCAGAAAGCACCTGCTTGAGTAGCTTGATGACTAAAGAGCCTTTCAACCTCCCTGCCATCATTTTTAGATCTGGTGTACTTCATAAGAGACTGAACACCATTGTGGCTGCTGCTAAGTTGCATACGTGAAAAGAAATTGATGGTGTCGATGCAATTGTTAGTGGATGAGAGGATGTCAGGAACTACTGCAATAATTGACACAACTATTAGGAAGTCTGAACCATGAGGCTGAGACCAGGGAGCCTTGTCCAAAGGGAACTGAAGGTGGGACATTCATTCTCATCGCTAATGGGCTCTGTATCGCATCCTGGGAGGACACAAAGATAGATTATATTATCCCTCTGCTTTTGGTTCTTTTTTAGCATTTCCCTCCTTGTTAGAGATAGTGGACAAGGGCAAAGACAGCACATAAAAAGGCTGAACAAACTGAAGGAAAGTTTGTGTGAACCTTGCATGCAGACAATTTGACTTAAAGCTATACCAAACTCAGCAAAGTATTACAGAGCATCAAATCAGTGTGGATAGTGGGGCATCCAAGGAGGCTGAAATTTTCACTTATCTGAGACTACATTTAACCTTGTACACGCCTGAGATGTTACTAGTGTGCCTTCCTGTGACTTGTATGAAGGAAAGACACAAACAGCGTCAATTCTAGACATTATGGTTAAGAGATTTGATGGAACAGAAACCAAGCATAGGGAACTAATTTAAAAGTTCATAAGTGAGAAGAAGGCCTTTGTTCTTCCTTCTTGTTCACCACATCTAAAGCCTTGAGGAATAAACACTTCTACAGTCAACTTGTTTGTAACCTTACTATAGATGTTGTTTATTCATTGCATGTGTAAATCTCATGGTTATAGTAAGAAATAAAAAAGAAAGAAAGGAAGAAATCAGAGTTGATTACAGCCAGTGGTGATGTGACTGGGAAACAATAGATGTATTGTGAGGAAAATCTCACAACAGGCCGGAAACACACAAGAAAGAAAAGAAAAAATAAAGGGGAAAAAAAAAGAAGGGAAAAGACAGACAAAGACTGAGAGGGAATGAGGTTTCCTATGCAAACATATTAACCACTTTTCCTGAAGTCTGCATTGCATAACTGAGGAAAGAAATTTCTCAATGCAAAATGCTCTGTGGTCGTTTAGGTTTTTTTGTTGGGTGGATGTTCTTTAGCAGGGAAAAAAATGCATAAAGCAGTTCTTCCCAGTAACCTTTGACTCTTTCTCGCCATGTCTCTCCCTTGCTTTCACTCTTGCTCTGTTTTTATTTATTCCCTGCAAATACAATGGAGAATAAAAATGTGGTAGGACCTGCTGGCGGCAACTATGGCCTCCGGATCCAAGCTGACAAAAATGTCAAGAAACTGACAGTAAAATATGCGAATAAAATCCCTGTGAACAAGAACAAAACTCAGGCTCACACCACCACTCTCTATATTGTGGCTTTTGAGAGTATTTCTATCAGTAGCTATGACTTTCTCTTTAAGAAAATACACACGCATTCACATTTATCATATGTATTGTCTTCTAAAATCTTTCATCAAATTCTCACAGGAGGGAAAAGGCGCACAGGAAGATAGGAAAGCAAGAGACATTTAGGGCAGGAGGATCAGGGAAGAGCTGACATTCAATAGAGAGACCGAGAACTGCATGCTGAGTACCAGACATATGGATCCTGTATGAAGCTGCAAGACAGACAGACTTCTGCTGCTCCCTTCTGTGATCATAAGATGAGGAAAACGCAAAAGCGATGTCTAGGAAAGAAAGCTCCAAGGAGCACTCAACTATCCAATGAAGCCTGTGTTCTTTATCCTTCCTGATGGAGATGGATAAAGGCTCTTTGCTTTGAGTAGATGATCACCTTTGGGTGCATCTTGGAGTTAGATGTCTCCATTTAATCAGTGGTTCTATCACCCAATGACCCCTCCACAGCCTAGAAGGTGAATCAGTAAAAGAAAAGGTTGAAATGGAAACAGATTCAATAATAATAAACTGATATTAATACTAATATAAAGTATAAAAAGTTATACTCAGCCCATGTAGTGGTTATGAGCTGTGTACTCCTAGCAGCAAATACCAGATGCCAAGTACCACGAGCACCACAGCTCCAGTGAAAGTGCAACTGTCACAACAAAAAGGAGAGTAGGCCCTGGGAGCAGAATGATGAGTGACACACCCTCAGGGATGATGACCATTGAGGAGGGGGTCGTCCCGAGCAAACTTCCCAATTTATGGTGAGCGTGATGTTTACGGTATGAAATACTTCTGTTGGCCACTTGGGTCAGCTGCCCTGGGTTTCCGTCCTCCTAGCACCTGGCTGACTCAAAACTGCTAAAGACCTTGATCACTATGGCAACCCCTGTACCAGAGCTGGCCACGAACTAAAATAAAGTGTCTTATCAACTTTGTTCTCACTGGATCAGGTGCTGCAGTCTCCTCAAAAATGCAGCTTTCCTGAATAGGAAATCGATTGTATGATTCTAGCCCAGTGAAACCAGTACACAAGGATAGACTGAAGGGATTGGGGTGATTCATTCTGGAAAAGAAGAGACTTACGTATGGCCTGAATGTGGTCTCCCAAAATGTAAGAACAGGTGCGGGGAGCTAAAGAATAAAGACTTCTCTGTTTTCTCAATGGATAGAAAAAGAAATAACAGGCTTAAATTTCTGTATAGAAGATATAGGTTGGAAGAAGTTGTTTGTTATCTTTAAGATATTTTGAACACCTGAACAAATTGTTGTGCAGTTTCTAAGCTTTTCAGAAACATCTGCATAAACATCTTTCTGAAGGACAAAGGCATAGTTAATTCTGGTTAGGACAGGGTTGTACGACCTCTGAGTGTCTTTGCAGTCCTCCTTTCTGTGCTCCTGCTGTGGAAATCAGCTAACTAGGCAGGAAGGATTTTAAATTTCTGATCATGGGATGAAAGACAGCTCCTGCCATGAAGATCTGGAGAATTGGAAGAGCTGGATTCCTTTCTTGACTCGTGAACTCTCCCCACGGTTTTTGGGAAGCTGTCTTGCCTGCTCCATGCACATAGTGTGGGGACTGGCTCTTCTGCTTGAGGAAGGAGGGAGCTAAGGGTGAAAATATTCTCCTGTGCAGAGTACCAGCCTGAAACCTGTATGCCACTTATATTGCACTTAGAGCTGTTTTGAGACCTAAGTGAAACTGAAGTGGTGCTAAGTCTTTAGCTGGAAATTTTCCTCAGGAGAAAGTTTCACCCTGCTATCTTGGAGATGTGCAAATATTCACTGAGGGGGTGCCATAGAAAGGTCTATAAATAATCAAATATGAGCCCCCATATGAATTATGCATGGGATACTTAGAGAAAACGTGAGTGTCTTGCATTAGAAGAAATCAGATCAGTGCCACTGAAATCACATTGCTATTTCTATGAGGTATTAACTGAAAACTATAAGACCTCATTTTTAAAACAGGCTACAACAGGTGCTTGCAGGTCTGTTCAGATAAAAATTATGGCTTTGTGGAGGCAAATATTAAGAAGTCTCTAAAATGTGTTAATTTATTATGAATAGAAAGTAGTTTGATGTTACTTTTTAAGAAAAACAGTCACAATACAACATTCATTAGTCCCTAAGTGAGGCAAGGGCTTGTCAGTCAATTAGATTTCTGACCCCAAATCATGTAGACTTTTCTGAAAATTCTGCATTCTGCACCTGGAGGTGAGAGGTACAATATCAGTACAATGTTCTACTTATTATTCATTTTATCAAACTGCATTGCTATGAGCAGTAATACTGCACTTACTCTCATTAAGTTAGAGCTAGAAACAGCAAAAAGAATGGGTTTATTATGGAAGGAATCACCAGTACACTTTCCTGATATCTGAACAGAACCCTATTGGTACTGAACAAAAATTAATTCATTTATAGAAAGTCCTTGAGTTGTTATTTTTAATTTGGTTCAAAGATGTCTAATGAAGGCAAGAATTCTCTACAAGTCTTTCCAAACAACTATTCCCTCTCTTTCTCCAGTAATGATACTTTTACACCTCATCTTAAATTTTGAATTCCATTTTTTATGTAGTTGTGCCTACACTTACTCTCTTCTCTGACTGCAAATTGGCAGAGAATTGACCCTCTCCCATTGACCAGCAGGTAAATAGTTCAAAGGATGAAAATTCTTATTGGTAAAATGAAGGACAAAATTATTCTAGCTTTCCCATCCCTGATTCAAATATCTATCCACAGATGGGACTTTTAGTACAGGCTTTTGCACGTTTTTGGAGAGGGGTCAGAGGGTCAAGATGGCCAAGTATCTGGAGTGCTGTGTTTACCATATGTCAATATCAACTAAACAGGTCTAGTTATCACTCACTGACACCAGAGAAAATGAAGAATAATTCCATCAATGTCAATGCCATTACAACATCATAAAATTGGCATAAGTTAGGAAAAAAACTGGGTCTACTGCACTGAGGTTCTTTCATCTCCTCTGCATGTTCCCCAATTTGTCATTACCAGAGTAGTTGCTATAACTATCCTGGTGAAAATATAAAAGAGAGACTTGCATGGCCCATAAACTCAATGAACCATTAAATAGGTGACAATAATCTTGATAGAAGTTTGGAATATTTAATTAGCACAAAAATGCACTTAGTGAGTGAGTTCAATTGCTATCACGGGTACTCCTCAAAATAATAGCTGAAGATTTTATGTGTCCATGAAATGCCTTAGAAGACATTTAAGAAAGGAAACAGACAATATTTCATGTATTAATTGAGGATCAGACATATCTGTAAGTGTCCAGTAATAAACATTTCCAAGGAAAGTTAACCTAGGTCTCCAGGAATCCCAAAGGTGACTTCATTACACATGAAGTCAAGTAATTCGCTGAGAACTTTTCAGTAGCAGGAGCTCATAAAAACACAACTGAAGAGCAAATATTTTACCTTTTTAAAAAAAAACCAGATCTGCCTAATAGCAGAATCTTTTGGAAAGAATAAAAAAAAAATAGTCGGAGAGGATACAGTGATTTCCCATTTTAGGAACTTTCTTCCCACTTGAAATTGCCTAACAGAAGGTCTCTGTTCATACAAACTCAATACTCCATATAATTTTCAGTAGCAGGGAGCTGTTTATATACATATTTTCTTCCCATGTGGCATTGCCTCCTTCAGTGGTTATGATTGTAAAGACTCGTGTACATCTAGATTAAGGAGTACGGAGTAGAAGCATGTTTATAATAGCTCTCTCTTTGGCACTTGTGCTGCCGCTCTTGAAATATCACATCCAGATTTTGGCGTCCACAGCTGAGGTTGTGTCTGCCTTAAAAACTAGTTCACAGCAATTAGAGAGGATCTGTACAGTGAAGCAATTCACGCAGAGCACCTGGTGTGCCCTTAGCAGTTGAGGCTCATTGGGGCTGGAGCACTGCTTCTCACTTAGTTTTATCCAGAAAGGAAGTCCAGTTCAGGCCATCTGAGATAGCCAAAAGTGTGAACTAAAGCAGCATAAGACAATTGTAAAATTTCCTTCAGAAATACTCTCCTGATCTGAACAAAATCAGTAGTATGGATGCACGCTGAAGGTGCTGAAAAATGGAGGTGAGGGTGGTGGTTTAGAGAATAGCTCATGAATGAATAAAGGGTTGAAAAGTGTTTTTGAGACAGAGACTCTCAAGGAGTTGTTGGAGAAAAGATAAAGCATTGACTTGATCTCAGTCGAAAGTGAGTGGGTGTAAGTAATTTGTCAAATACCAAATACTGCTACTTTGGCTGGAGAGTGACACTAGACAAATTCAGACCAAGAACACGATATGTATATACGTGCACATACATATATATACAAGAGTATATGGTATAAAAGTATATATGCTTTCAAAATGAAGTTAAATGTTAAACTGGAATAATGACTTTTACTCCAATTATAGCTTTCATTGCCTATTTCTAAATAAAGTTTTCAGATTAAAATAATCTGTCTCCCGTTCCTGTCCATTATAACCCTAGGTTAGACTCAGCTGTTGGACTCGAAGCAGAAAAAAGATTCAAAGAAATTTTATGACCTTTGGTAAGCAGGCTAGCAGAAGAGAGAACTGCAATGCTCTTTTTGCTGTTAACTTCTATGAATCTGTCATTCACAGGCTGCAAGCTGAAAGCTGATACCCCATACATTGCAGTGACCGTTCTAGGACATCTCTACTAACAGATGTTTCTATTCTTGTCCAAACACCTTCCTTCAAAGTTCTGTTCTCACTGTGACCTTCATACCATAACTTGTTATCTTTCTGGCAGTGTTTCCAGAGTAGTTTCATGAACCAAAGCTGCTAAAATAATTTGGATATAGGTCAGATAAATATTCCTATACGTTTGTGTGCATGTCAGTACTAGAACACTGTTGAACTTCTTGATATTTTGTCACCTCTGTTGTTGCAATAGATGCAACATCTGGGCAAAATCTTTTCCTTCTTCTATCGTCTTAGAACTGCATGGATTCTAAAAACACAGAGTGATTTCTGCCACAAACATCAGTGTAAAGAGAGGCTTCTCACTGATCATCTATTGTAACTTATTACTTGTATCATGCTTTCTTTTTCTTTTTCCCTTTCCCTGGGACTGTCTTTTGAGAGGTTTTTCCTCTATTTTTTCTGCTGTGCTTACTGTCAGCATGCAATTGTCAACCTCAAGCTTTTGCCTGACATTTGGTGGTCCAGATGCTCACTTTGCTGCCTGACCTGTGGGTGTTCTTATCTTCGGAAATAAATTAGATACCATGCTAATACATACATTGTCTTCCACATGGAGTTAGAAAAGTCTCTTCTTATTGTGTTATAGGGAGAAGGAAAGGTTTATGCTACAGGGAGTCTCTTGTGTATCACAATTAAGTCCCCCACATGACTAGTGGATAGCATGGTGGCTTTCAAAGACTGGTGATTTCCATCTGACTATTTGATTCTGTTGAAATTTAGATTATCAAGCATTTATGTTGATGTAGTCAAACTTCGTTTTTCTAGGATTTCCTCAGATTTTCATGGATTTTTCGATAAGTGGGAAGAGGGGATGGAAAGAATCTTTTCTTTTACTTATACCAGTAAAATACTGCTAGAGAAGTGGGAGCTTGTTTTCGTTAAGCCAGTTGTGCTTGCATTGCTGATTTATTCATCTGAATTTACTTTTGTTCAAGAGAAAAGAAAATGCTTGACCGTACTGCTAAGAGGGCACAGGCGTAGCAGACCTAATCGTAGCTTTTCGTCATGACTATAAATTTTTTGGGATAGATTCAGTTTCTTAGAGTCATGCTCTTCCACAGGCCTTCAGGAGACATCTACATACCATGGATAAATACTTTAGGAAAGAGAGGCTGAATGGTTAACCCTGAAATGATCTTGAATCTCTGTTAATGGCCATGAGATCTGGAGAAAGAAATGGCCATACTTTATTTTCAAACCAGGAACTGCAGCTGTGGGAACAAACAGCATATAATAAACACTTGAATCAAAGTTTGTGGGAGTTTTGTTATTGACTTTGAAGTAAGCAAGTCTGAGGCCTTTACTATGGAAGCTGTGATTCTGTTTGTGGTTTTTTAATGGCTCAAATATCCCACGGTCAGCTTGAGAGTAAGGATTTCATTTTTGGTCTTAAAAAGAAAGGCATGAAGGAGAATTCCATATTGTTGTGCAGTCTGGCTTTTATTTTGAAGGGAATTTAAAAAAAAAAATAGTGTAACTTGTGTGAAGCGTGTTGTGTTTAGGAAAAAAAAAAGTTCAAAAAATACCACGCATGATTGATCTCAAGTCTGCTTGCCGATCCAAAGACAACACAGCACAGCAGTCAAATATACATTTTATGGTCTTTTGTCTGTTTTGCAATAACAGTGGAAAGCATTCTTTAATTAAAATTTAAAACCGTAACTGATTAATTTTCTATGTAAACAATCCCTGTAAACATGGAAAGTCAGCATTTTAAGGGCACAGCGGTATAAATTTTGCTTCCTCTCCCAGGCGCTCAAGGGAAAGATGGCAAGAAGGGAGGGGGAGTGCAGGAAGAGACCCAGGAGGGGGAAAAAGTTCAAGGCCTTGGTGTTCTGTACTCGGTGCACACCAGCTGCAGGATCTCGCCTACTGCCCATTTCTCTGTGCAGGAATGTTGGCATAGGCTCCTCGCTCTCGCTGGGCTATGATTTATTCTCTCTCAGATGCTGGTGGCTGATTTTCAGAGCACCCATTCCCCCCATGAAAAGACGCTGTGAGTAGTGCGAAGGGATGCGCAGTTCCTACAAGATGGGGAGAATGCTCTTAGCACGTTCTCTGCAGTTATTTACACTTCAGATGGCAACAGTGGTAAAACAGGATTAACTGCAGCTTCTTTCTTGCTTCTCTCAGTTTTCCCTGGCATTTTGTTATTATCTTCCACAGGGTATTCATGGAAAGCTTGATAAATAAATAAATGTTTAGGTCTAGGTCCTCAGAAGTACTTTTCAGATGTTTTAGGTACCCACAACATAAGAACTTGATTTAATTTTCTAAAGTCTTACCAATAAGGTCAATCTTATGCCTCTCTGGATGAGAAAAACAAGACAGAAGCTAGCTGGTAGAAGAGAGCAGCTGAAGGCTGGCTTGTCCCATTGGCACTCTGGGATAAGGGTTTTCTCCTTTAGGAAAAGATCTTGACACACAGTATGAGTCAAGGGCCTTTCACCAGAAAAAGAAAAGTTATATCTGACACTTAGGATCTGCTTTACCACCATCACAAAGTGAGACAGTACTTCATACAAGCAGTTTTAGCCATATCAGTGGCCAGTGGCTTCAATTTGGCTCCTTTGGAGTAAGATATCACTCCAGACTAAGCACTGGAGAAGTGAGATCGTGTTGATATTTCGGCATTTTTTTCACTTCTTTTTTCTTCAGAGAATAAAAAACCATGTATAAGCCTATGTGTGAATATTTTAAGTTTCTTTGCTCAACTCTTGTTAAATGGGAGCACATTGAATGCAATTATTCAAAAGGGTCAAGTGAAAGCTCTGTGGGTGAGCTGAGTTGCAGGCCCTCTGTCTTTTGCACAGGTATCTTCCGATGTACTGTAATACAGATGCCTAAAGAAATTAATAATAAGCTGCTATAAATCCTCCTGCTGCTGCTACCGCTTTGCCTGTGGACTTAGAGGAATTTTATCAATGATTTCAGACTGCATTGTTCTCTGGAAACACACCAAAAAAGTGTGGTTCAAACCAAGCACAGCTCTGGTCTGACTGGAAGACTTTACTGGCACACAAGAGAATTATTTCATGCAATGTATGAGCATTTGCCACCTTGGCCACCTCAGCTCCCTTGCCTTAGCTGAGCATGAAACTGATTTTCCCTCATTCTTTCTTTATTCTTTGTCATTTTGCAGAAACTAAAACGCAATATTCCTCCCCGATAACCCTCTTTCCTGCCTCTCCCCAAACAAGCATCCCCAAGAGACAAATTCCTCTGGAGGTCCAGCGCTGTGAAACATTCATAAGGATGTCTCCCACCACTAGAGTCTTGGAGAAAATCCTGCCATCTCACACAGCCCCTGCAGTTATTTGGTGAAACGGATCCAACTAAAGTCAATGGTAAAACATCTGCTGGAGTTTTACCCAGCAACTTTAATGGAGCCAGGATGTCAGCCACTGAATTTTGGCACTCTGCAGTAGACAAATATTGTGATCTGAGATTCTCAAGACAGCTGGCCTCCAACCTTCCTGTCTGCACACTAGAAATAATTTCAGAGTTTATCAGCTCTGTATCGTAATAAGTTCATCCAGCCATAAAACCTGTTGGCGGCCTCACTTAACCATTTACCTACCTGCTTACCCACTAACATGGCCATTAGCTTTCTTATTTCATTCAGTTGTATTCTCACCAGTATAAGGCTGAGTTTAAAGGAAGGACACTTTATGAATTAACTATTTTCCACCAAATAATTTGTCCCTAGAGTTTATAAATCTTCTTTTCTTTACTACCATTGAAAAAGATCAAAGTGAAACTCAGGAGACATTCGTAGAAGTTACGTTTATGAGTAGGGAATACAGATTATATTTGAGGTGCTCTGGGGAACAGTTTAGCTAAGTGGGGACACTAACGTGTCAGAGTGCTCCGCTGGCAATTTCTTTTACTCATGGTCACACTCCTGGCATTCAGAAATAGCGGAAGAAGAGCACACGGGCCAGCAGAGGGTGGAAAATATTGAAAAATCCAAGGCAGAAATGGTGTAACTCCCAAGGTTTGGCTTCTACAGACTGAAAGAGATTTACTGTAGCTGTTGCAGAGGCTGTTTGTCGAGGAGGAGAAGATTAAACAGGAGACCCTATTCAGAGCTGGTGGTCAGTTAGAAGATCTTGGAAGCGTTCCTGGAGAAGGACACAGCCAACCGAAGCTCAAACCTCGCCTCGCAAAGCCATCGCTGTTGCACACAAAAGCACCAGGAGCTGTTCCCATCCCGTATTCAATTCAGCATAAGTACTCTTTTAAATGTTAGTGAAAGGGAATATCAGCCAGCCACAAAAAAAGGACAATTACATTATAGTTTTGAACTAAAAAGCCAATCTTTCTGCATTGAAATGAAACCTGAAAGGCACAAGCAAGGGGGTGAATGGAGGAGGGACCAAGAAAAAGAACAAGGGGGGACGGGACTGAGATGAGAAAAAGACTTCAGAAGCTCCGGCATTTGCTCAAGAGCCCTTATGTCTCTGAATGGTGCTATTTCTCTCATGCTACAGAACCACAAAGTTGTTTCCACCCCCACCCCCCTTCCTCTGGCAACACGAACAAGATCATAAACGTCAGATGCAGTCTTGTCGCTTTAATGGTCTCATGGCTATGAATAAAAATGGCGCGGTAACAGATTTGTTAATTGACTTTATGTGCAACTGGCATACATTAGGCAGCTCCGTTAACACCGCTCACAAAGCTGGATGTGTTGCTGTTCTCTCCCACCGCCATCGAATTAAACTTTTAACAGTTGAGAGACCAGAGGGTTAAGCCTAGGAGGCTGGAGTGATATTTTCACTGCCTTTGATGACACACTAAAATACAGAACGTCTCATTTTGCAGCAGAACATTGAGTCTGCGAAGCCGATGTACATGTGGTTACTATTTGCAGAATTTGGCATTTTCTATGAATAGCATAAAACAGGCAGTGGATCAGCTGTCATGTTTTGACAGGGTTGTCCTTTTTTTCCGAATGCCATTCTTTTTTTTTTTCTTCCTTTCTTTCTTTCTTTTCCCTTCTTTTTTTCTCCCTTTTATGCCACAAATCCACTTTTTTCCTTTCTTTTTTTTTCCACAGCAATCTATAAGCTGATGAATATTATATTAAAGTGACAGTCTGGCCATGCTTCCAAAGGTATCAGAAACCTCCTATCATGACAGATTGTGAACTCTAGGGTGAGGGGAGAAGGGAATAGCGTTTGTGCATATGGACTAGTAGAAGGGATTTGATCAGACATCAGGTTTTTAAATGCAGATTGCACAAATATCCATCAGGTCCCATGTACACCTGAAAATTGCCATGCCATGAGACAGGAGTTGTTTGAGATGTCCCCTTGGGATCTCTATTTGAATCCTAGGAATCTTTGTTCTCCTTAGGGCAAATGGACTTAACTTGTACCTTCCTTGAGATGAAGAATGTGAGACTATTTTCGAGAAACTTATGTCTCTTAGGCCTTACACCAAACATTTTTGTATTCCTGTTTTGATGCATTATTTTCCAACATGATGAGATATTTTATCCCACAGCTCTATAGTGTTTTTTGAGAGGAAAACAAAATACCACCACCAAACCTTATCCTGAAAAGAGATTAATATCAACACATTTACCTGGTGTCAAAATATTGTGTTGATCCTTCTGAACTGCTTGCTCCATGAAGGCATAAATGGGGAATTTTTATTTCTTTGCTTATGTGTTTCAGAAAAGTGCGCCTGAAGCATCCATCCCTCAGTAAAAAGCTCACAGACTTCAGGTCCTCTCCTCATTCGTTGTAGGGGTGGAATGGGTGGCCAGTTTGTGCTCTGTGCTCACGCTGTGTGGACTTGGAGAGGTATCCACTTTTCAGTAGAGACTTCTGTGCGTGATTGCCCCGCATTGCACACCCGTGGTGGAGTGGGCCGTCTTTGCCACCAGCTATGACATTTCAGGTGATGGGCCAGCCGGTGCTACCGTGTGACCGAGGGCTCCAGGAGAGCTAGGAAAAAGGAGAGAAGTAGATCGAAACAAAAGAGTTATTGCTTAAACTCTAAGCACTCTCACTCCCATCTGTTCGCCCTCACCTCCTAGGCATCTCCTTCACCTTCACGCACCGCAGAGGCTGGCTTGGCTTGTTCTCTCTTGAACACGTTCATATTTTGGGATGCCAGATTCAGACATTGGTTATGGTTGTTGGCACTCTACATCACATCCAGAGATGAAGATCCCTGCCTACTGACATTTTCCTCTTTCTTTATTCTCGTTCTTTAAACATCATCAGGTTTAGCCAGACTAAATCTCCCAGCATTCAGAAATAAACAGGGAAATTATTCTTCTATTATGATGGTCAATTACCACTTCAGCTTTTTTCATGGATCAGGTATTTAGGATTTGATAATCAATGGCTTGACCAGAATCTGCTGCCCTCAGTGCTATTACTCAGCACTGCTGATTCTGTTGGAAACTTCTGCTAATTGTCTCCCGCAGTGGTTTCAGGAAGCAAAATGATTTAAAGAGGTGAATGGTGGGAGAAATGCAAAAGGAGATAATCTAATACGAAATTACTTTTCTTAGTGGTGCCTTTGAAAGTAAGATAGTTCCTTCCATACCAGGGCCAGAAGCACATTTATGCTTGAAAACCATTATGTGATATCTCTGTAACTAGAAGGACAGTGTATGTTAGAGGTGTTTCATTCCAACCCACCCTTTTGTCCAACAATTTTTGATGCTTCCTTGCCATGTTTCTTTCTCTTTTAAATTTTCTAGATAGCTTGTCTTGATAAAAGCATATTTCAGGTCAGATACAGCCTGATCATGGAAGCTTTTAAACTCTTTTGCTGACCTAGAATTAGTAGATTCATGCAACTTTCCACCAAACCCAGTACACCATAAAATAAGTGTTTTACGCTACAGCGGTATTGCTGGCAATGCATAAAATAAATGTCCTGTATGTGCAAGACCATAACTTCAGTCTAAAATACTATCTACAGATTTAATAGATGGATAGATATTGCTTTGGTTGTACAGTGCCTAACACCGTAAGTTGTTTCTTAGTTGGTTTTTATGCATTATTGGGCTAAACATATTTAATGACAGTCAACAAACAAGACATCTACATGGACATACACGCAGTAAACTTCCACAGCCCCATAGCTTTGTAACAGCAAAAATCATACAGTCCAGTCACCCTCTCATCTCCAGACTGGGATAAACTTACTGTTTATCATCCATTCACTCATCTTTCGAATCTCTCTTTCATTTTTTTTTTCTCAGTATCTTGATGTTAATCTCTCAATATTTTATCCTCGATCTTATAACAAACAATGAGTCTAAATCATAACCAGGTTTTAGCAGTAAAAGGCAATGAGCTATTGGCAATGGAGGAGTAAGATACATTAGACAACTCTGTTCATCTCAGGTGAATTATACCAAACTATTGTTTAGGGAAGCAAAGAAAATAAATTATTTACTAGGCAATAAAACTGATATAGAGCCAAAGGGAACATCCATACTTTGATTCTGAGCATAATATTACCTCTGATGAAAGTATTGCACCTCCAGAGATGAGTTTTATGGAAAAAAATTTCAGCTATTCATTGTTCTTGGTCAAGTTACATATCTGAAGATAGGATGTATGCACACAGAGTAGATATCTCAGCTGTCATGCCTACAGTCAACATCCTCCTAGACAGGCTTCCTCCCTTTCCAAGTCTGGTGAGCCCTTGCACATACTCTGTTCCACATAGCCACAAATTTATCAGTACAATTTTTTTCATGTGAAGCATTCAATATGCTATGACTATGAGCAGCTGAAAAGGTATATCATTACTGATGTGATAACACAACCTACAGCGAGTCAAGTGAGCTGACTCTTTGTAACTGCATTTTACCACAGCAGTTATACCAGTGCTCCATTGGTCCATTGACCAGTAAACATGAACCACTGCACAGGAAGAGATTCCCTTCTTCTTCCCTGACTAGATGGCAAAAGATGTATGGATATTCACAGATTTATTGGGATTTAATGCTTTTGGAAGAGGAAATGGTTTTGCCGAAGTTCTGTTTCGGATAAGAAGTTTAACAATATTGTAATGTTCTCTTTTAACATTCCTTCAGAATGAAATATTTGGAAATTACGGGTTTCTTTGAAAATGTAGTTGATTCTAAAACATTTATTTTACATTTCATATAATCCCTTTCTTTTTACAATTTTCAAATCTGAAAAAGCAATAAAATATTTTCATTTTCTCAATAGTTTTCACTTGAACCAGAGCGTATTTTTCCATACAACAATAACAAAAAAAACCCAACCAAAACCCAAAGTTTGGTTTCATTGAGGATCCAATTGAAATAAATTTTAAATCCTTCAATGATTTTTATTTTGCTCCTTACCACAAACCTATGTGTGCCATAAACCAAATACTTAAAGTACCCTTATTTGCAGTCTTTGATCTTAGCATACAGCTCAGAGAAAGGCCAAACCAAGAGATTTTTTTCTACTGTACTGAGCCTGCTTTGTTAGATGAAACTATCTGTTGGCTTACTTCTTCAGCTGGAATTGGCCTTCCAAGCATAGCTGGATTATTAGAATTAAATCAAAAAATCACTGAAAAATAACTGGGTGATGGGAACAAGAGGTCCTGTATGTGTCCTGTATTTCATACAAATAAGAGCTGGGTTGTCTCCTTCTTTCTTCTGACGGGGAAAAGCTGTTTGCAAGATGCTGGTTGTGGGGCAGGAGAGGGAGGGATTGCTCTTCATCCCACAAAGACACTCTCCAGCCCTGAGCTGAGTTTAGGTGGATTTTGCAGTGTCCCTCTCCTGGATATTCAAGTTCTGCTTTCTGCTCCCACTTGATATTAAAGTAAAGATCATTGCCCTTTCTTGTCCATGAGAACATTATTCTTTTATTTTCCTGCTTCACCTGTGGGTCCAGCTGGGGAAGGAGTGGGAGAAGGCATGGGGTGGAAGGAGTGGGCCGAAAAGCAGGGAGAAGAAGAGCACATGTGCGCATGGGGGGATGCCGTGTCCTCCAGGGATGCAGTTCCTGTCAGGGAGATCACAATGGTTGCCATTTGACTGATCAAAAAGGAGGGAAACACTGTGCAAAGGATGAGTTTCCACAGCTGTGCAGGGCTGCTAATAACATCCCCACATATCCCTGCACCACCGCCTTCCTTCCCTCACCGTTGTCACTCTCCGAGGGAAGAGAGCAGCAGAAATCCCTGAGGAAATTGGCACAAACCAGCTGCCGGTGACCCGGGCGCTGCGGGCACAGGGGTCTACCCAGGCCAAACTGCAGACAAAGGCCACCCTCCCCTGCCAGCAGCAAGGACTTTTACCCACCTCACTTTTTGCTTCTGCATGGTAATTATTCTTTTTAACAACAGAATATTTGGGAAAGGAACAAGTATTGCTGCAGAAAAAAAAAAGGAGTGTTTATGAATAATGGAACATTTCAAATCCATCTGGTTTCCGAGACATTTTTTAGTTTCTTGCTACAGCCAATTATATAGCATGCTTGAGTGATAACTGGTTTTATCCTCAGGCTCATTCTGCACACTAATTTCTACACTGATAGTTGCTACCAACCTCTGAGGTTAGTAGCCATATGGTAGTCCAATATGGCACTTAATACTACACTTGTTATACAGTAGGCAGTATTCCGGCAATCATAAATCCACATTGTAGTAGGCACTGTAAAAAAGCTGTGAGTCCTTTTCTGAGTTTTGGCAGTGATGGCTATTTTTAATTTAATTTCAAGGACATTATAGAATCATTTGCAACTCTTTTTTTTTTTTCCTCTTTTTTTTTTTCCGGTCTCTGTTTTATTGCTGATGAAAGTCAAATTCCTGGCACCAATCCTTCCTGTAAATGGCAAAGAGAGTGGAGAGCGATAGTTCTTTTCCTAGCAGAGGATCTCCTGATACTGATGCTTCTGTCAAATTGATCCTATCCAGTAGGAATTGGAAAGCCTCCTCTAAATTGTGCTCTGTGTTGCTAAACAAATGCCAGTCACTAGAAATAGCAAAGTGGCATTTTGTGGGCTACCCATCTTGCAAAATAATAACCACCCTTAGCATTAATTCAAGGATTTTATCACAATATCCTCATCTGAAGAGCCGTACCATGGGCTTGTTAAGGCAGGTTGGTCATTATTGTACCTATCACAAACATCAGTCACAGGAAGATAAGCAGAATTATCAGCACAAATATGAATGCCTTTCAAACAGGAGAAGGGAATGTAGGTGCCCTGGCTCCCATACCTCTACAAACATTAATCAAAGATTTTTGCAGGGGAAAGAGGGGAAATACTCACATACAAATGTACAGGAAATTGCATAGAAAACAACTCCATCCTTTCATCAACCTATTCTCATTTCAGCACCATATTTCCTATGAGGTTGAAAAATCTGCCGCATGAGAGCATATGTTTCTTCAAAACTCATTTCAGATGTAACTTTTTTTTAGGTTTCACCTCCTCTTCATGCTTGCTTTCCATAAATTGCTTTCCAGGGCTGTTGTTTTTCCTATTTATTTGCTCAGCAATCATTAAGAAATATCTGATTCAAAGAGGGCTTTTCACAAAATGTGTTGAATATTATGACAGGTACTCTGGTGTAAGAAATCAATTAATTATTTTTACCTTTATTAAAACCAAACCAAACCAAAAACCAAAATATAAACCAAAAAAGTTGTCTTATATTTATCCTTCCATCTTGCTTCCAGAATCTAGCAAGACATTTTCTTTCCTCTAGTGCTTCTAGTAATTAATCAGTAAGTCTAACTTCTGAGGAAGTTTTATGGTGCATGGACTACAATCTACTATGGAGGGACAGCTAGTCTACATGAAGCCCAGCTGGAGGAGGTAGAATAAATAGACTCTAAATTTTATCTCTGACAGACAAGTTGACTGAGGGATTTAGGGAAATTGATATGATGGTTAGGGGCAACCTGACCCAATGGCCTGAAAGAGGATGGAGAATTAGCTGTCTCTTATCCCAGATGAAGTCTGAAAACAGAGGACACTCAGGACAGCTGTGAAGTGGACATGACTTCTTGATATAATAACACCATGTAATCTTAACTGCTGGCCAGAACTGCAGAGTCATGACAGTGGTAAGTAATGTAGCTACCAAGTTAAAACTGTATTAACAGAAGGAAAGGAAAACTTAAAGGATAAAAAGAACAGTTGCGTCCTCATGTGCTTTCAGTTTGACTGTCTGAGGCTGAAGATGCTGTTATCAGAAGTCTTGAACATCTTTTCATGTGATCTTTACAGTGCTTTCTTGAAATGAAAAGTAGTCATTCACAAACAGAGTTTCCATAATGATTACATTTGATTTCACTCAGGAAAGAGAAGTAAAATAAACCCCATTGATACACTTGCTTTACTTGCATGGATATTAGTACCACAGTCCCATTCACAATTTTCAATACTTCTTTTCATATCAAGTGTACCAGACACTCCACTATCAACTTACAACAACCTGAATTTGTAAACACACTACCTGGTCCTTATCTTAACATTGAAGTGTGCAAGTTATCTAACTGCAAAAGCCGACATAAAGATACACATTTTGGCTGTGAAAACAGATCTTGACCTTTAAATTCAAGTCACTCATTTCTGGAGCGACATGTAGAGTAGTAGAAAAATCAGGGATGTAGCCTCTTCCCTCAATAAAGTTACTGAACTCAGGAAAGGAGTTGGGCAAACTGTAGGTCACCTTGAGACAGAAGGTTTTGCTCTTCTTATCTGAGACCATCTATGCCTGAACAAACTGATTTTTAATTTTGCCTTTACCTCTGCAGTAAAGAGATTTTTACATACTTTTCTCCTGGCTAGTTTACTTGTGTTTCTCTGCCTCTATCTAAGTGAGGTGTTGGAAAAAGGAGGCCAAACTTTCATTTTATTTTTTCTTTTTCTTCTCTTCTTTTTTCTTTTTTTTTTTTTCCCCAAAACAGGAAATTCCTCTCTGGGCTCATCTATTTGGATGTTTACCAACAAGCCTTTGCCTTAAGTAGCTTATTCCACCTACAAACTCAGTCGGTAAAAGGGAATCTGGAATAAAAGTGTGCATGCAAATGAAAGGGAAATGGAGGTCTTTTATATCCAAGGAAGTTAAATACTCTAGAATCACTATTACAGTACATTTCCAAGTGTAAACAAGCTTTTAGGGAAACTTAAAGGGTATTTTTTTCTTTTAGGAAAGCAAAGTTTGGGACTTGGCAGCATTGTGGTTTCCTCAGCTGCTATCATCTACTTCTCTTACTAGCTGTGAGGGAGGAAAAACATATCTTTTCAAAGCAGTCCTCTTTTCCTGCCTGCGAAGTATCAGTGAATTATCTTTTTTTTTCCTTTTAAGTGAAAATACCTCCAGTAGTGATTTCTGTGATCCATTTGTTTAATCTTACTTAACATCAGTTACTTAGCATCAGTTAAGTAACCCATATCCAAATTTGAAGACAACTTGAAGGCATGGGCAGTTGAAATATTCTCCAGAAAGTGCCTCTGCTCTGGCTGACACAAGGGGGAAAGTCAAAAAAGCCACAAGGAGTCCGAGTGAAAGCTAAAGGGAAAAAAAATGAAAAAGGAAAAAACACGAGATATTGATAGAAAACAGTTTTCAGTATTCACCAGCTCTCCTCATCACTCCAGCCCAGGGCTTTGGAGTAGACCCAGCGGAGGGCAGGCTCCTATCCACATTTCTGACAGACGGGGCATGATGCTCACCTTTCCTGCCATCTAGTTTGTGTTTTGACAATGCGGTATGGAAACTCTGGCAAATGTATGCAGAGAGCGAAGATCCCCGGCTCCTGTTCTCCTCCTGAGGAAGTTAGCCAGGCATTGCAGAAATGTGATGCGTGAATAACACAGAGTCTAAGCAGAAAATGAGTACGTTTTAAACAAGTCCACTGGAAAAGAATTAGCAGTGAAACTGAAAAGAGCCATATGCCAATAAGGGAGAAAGTGACTCAAAGTGACACGCTGTAATAATATAATTGAGTTAGGATTAAATTGCAGAAGGATAAAAGCAAGGACAGAGTTAAAAAGGTAGAAACTGCAACATGTGCTGCCTTGTTAAGTGGGAGATGGTCAACAGGAGGGGATTCTCTTGCCATTTTCCTTTCATTTATAATTAGGCAGTGAAAGTACCAGGGGCATGTCAAGCCATTTGAGGGTTTAAATAAAACAGCACTTCCCTGAACCATCATGGCTCAGTTTCAGCATCTCCCCATCCCCCATGACTCCTTGGAAGCGGTGGGAGTCTACAGCTATCTCCTCCTGTGGGAAACCCTCCCTGGCAGACAGCATCCGGACCTTTTCCGTCTCCCACCCTCAATCTTTATTGTTGAGGGAAAGGGGGAGGTGGGAAGGGTGTGAGGCACCCTGAAGAAATCCCCTGTTTATTTAAGAGTTTTTCCAGGCAGAGGTATGGGGGAGGGGGTCTTTATTCCTCCTCTGAATTCTCCTCTATTAATATATTCCATTTAAATTGCTCACGGCACCATGTACTAATTAGGACTAGAATGACAGTTTGAGGAGAACAACTGAACCCACTTGAACTCTTGGAGTTCAGAGTTCATACACATATGGGAAAAACATCTTCCCATTTATTTCTGCAAATACTCTGCACGTATCATGGAAAATATAGGTGATATGGACAGAGCTGATCCTGATGGCTCCTGTAGATGCTTCAGATTGCAGCCAAAGAGATTTGAAATGCTCTTTAAATTAAAAAACACAATGAATTGGTTCCATTGATGATCACACACAGAGTTGCACTGATTTAAACGAAAGTGTTAATTTGATACCGGTTGAGATCCACTGGTACAAAAGCACAATGAATGTCCTAAGGCATGTTAAAGCAGGCTTATTCCAGTTCGGTATAACTCAATGAAGAATAGTTTTCAGCTACACTAAAACAAGAGTGCTACGCAGAGCTACATGGAGCTGTGCACCGAGTAAATGAAACCAGAATATTTTTGAGTATTGGCAGGGCCTTTGTGTTAGTTAATCTCAGACCAGACACCTCAGCACTTACCTTCAGTCAAAAGTCAGTGTTTTCTGCAACGTTCATGTAATAATAGCAATACTTAGTGATTGTAAGCATATATCTTACAGCATTTTAGCCAGGTGTGTAAATTGTACTAGGCGCACACATTGATTTAACTTCCCAAAATCAATTTTCTTATTTTGATGACTTTTATTTTGTCCATTTAAAACTATGCTTCAGGTGCTGGCTTTGAGCCACTTCCATTCCCAGTATAGAGCATCCAAATATTGACTTGTACCAGCTTAATGAAATTGATTTTGACTTCTCACCTTTTATTATTTTGGCGGGAGGTTGTGTGCAGACCAACTTTATAATGAAACTGGATGATTTACTCAGTATCACACAGCAAATCGGTGCCACAGCTGGAGACAAGAGCAGGCTTCGACAGAGAACCACCACACAAATTTGACTACAGGTCTTGAAAAGCAGCGTGCTTGGATTGCCTGAAAGCTCCAGTTTAGGTATTAGTTTCTCTCCAATCTGTTAAGGACAGGTTTCTATAAGTACAACTTGGCTGAAATGTCTGTTCCTGATCTGTTCCTATTCCTATTCCTATTCCTGCATTATTCCTAAGACTCTCCTGATTTTTCACTGTGTGCTGCACTCTGTGTTATTTCTCCATGGCATGCATAAAGGAAAAAAATGTATCTTGTAAACATTGATCTACTTGTTATTCTGCTTACTTGGATAGCCTTAAAAATGGACATTTATCTATAACTTAGGTGTCTCTAACATAGACTGGGTACCCAGACACAACATGAATGTGGTCATACAGAGACCAACTACAACGATCGTTTCAAAAGCACTCCATTCAGCATTTCCTAAATCTGACTTCTACCTCCCAAAGGAGCCTGCAATTTAGTGTAACAGCTTTGGGGGCACAGATTTCTGCAAAGTACACCATGAAAAGCTACCTTTCTTCAGGCGTTAACGGTTGAGGCCAACTGTTTTGTTTTCTTGAGGATGGAAGTAGTAAACTGTAAGGACTTCAGGCAACATATATGTAATGACTGACAGCCGAAATATAGAGACATAAAGAAATGGGTGTCAGGGCTAATGCAGTTCTGCACATCTCCATCACACATTTCAGACACGGGCATTTTTCTTTTTCAGCCTCTGTGTTTTAAAGCAAACCGGATTGGGGCCATTGCTGCCTGTAGATTATGGCCCTCGAAGTGATAAACATGCTGTTCCATTGCTATTTGCCCCATGAGATAAACATTTCTGATGGATTTTTCTGACAAAACTGAGAAACCTAATAATCGCAACGTCAGAAAAAAAGTGAAAACTGATTCAGTTTGATCCCCAAAGGACAGGAGAGGGAAAACAGCAGTAGGAGATACAGTTCTGTAAGACTGAACTTGTCAAAGCTCTTTTAGACTGCTTTGAATAAGCACATCCGCTTGGTATTATAAATAAAGGCATCAGACAGTAATTTGCATGGATTAGGATTGTTAACATTTATCAATTGCAGGGTTTTAAAGAACTCCCAAATTCTTGATAGGAGTATCTCTTTGTAGTGAAAGATTCATGGTGGGAGTGAAAAAAAATCTGATGAATTTAAAGCTACAGATGAGAGAAAGCAAAGCTATCCAGATCTAAACTGAGATACCATTAGTGGTTCCCATAAATCAAATCATGTTTATAGCAGGGATACAGTTGAATTACCATCTGGACTTTTTAACCTCGACATTTATTTCCGAACCCTCCTACAATATTGAAAGTAAACTTAACCCTTCCTTTCATCTTCAGGACTTTGACCTGGTGCTAGTTCTTGTTTTGAAGGAATGATCTGATTTTTGATGGGGACAGAATGTCACACGTGGCATGAGGTTGGAAGGACCAGGAGTTTCTTGCAGAAGACAAAGTCATAAAAGAAATAGAATACACTCGGTCTTAAATGAGATCAGCTGAATAGAGGGTCAATGGGAATGAAGTCAGGGGGAGGATAAAGAAAGGAGGGTTCATTTTAATTCAGGTAGAGGACACAGATGGGGTCCAAGGACAATGTAGCAAAACATGTAGCAGTCAAAAGGAACCTATATTCTCTCAGGATCTGTGGGATTATTGGGAGGTAGATGGGTGATGAAGAGCTGGATCCTGTTTACATTGGTGCTAATAACAAAACTGTCATTGCCTTTAATAGTACATCCACCTACTTCTGTGAAAACGAGAACTTTAACCCTTTGCCGAGAAAACAAATCATGCTCTTATCAAGTAATTTTTAAAGCCTCAGGAAAAAAACCCAACCAAAATAGAAAGGTATCTGGGTCCTAGTTTTTTTTGTTGGCTTTTTTTCATTTTTTTCCTTTCGATCTGCCGCTGAACTTCCTGATTCAGTCAAGGAGCTGCCAAAACAGTTAGTAAAGGATATTGTCATGCTATTTCCAGCTCTAACTGAAACAAGCATCAGGAGAAACCGCAGGAGAGGCTGGCTTTGCCGCAAGCCACTGGCCCCTTCTGCAGACCTCGCTGGTGTGAGCGGCTGGTCAGACTGTGGGGTTTGTTCACAGGAGACATTTCCAAGGGTTGCCCTTTCCCATATCACATGTCCAAAGTCTTTCTTTCTGCTTAGTGCCTGTAGGCTGTGCGGGACTGCAGGACCTGAGCAGCCTGGCCAGCTCTGACTTCTCAGAGGCCTCCTAGTGAGCAAGGTCTTCTTACGCCTCTCTGTAATAGGGGAGAGAGGAGCATTTTGGTACACCATAAGGTGTTTGAAGGAAAAGTTTGTTACCTTTGAGGTCTTACAGCAACAGGTAAGAGTGGTTCCATAAATATATATATCTGGACAGCATGAGGCACTCCAGTGAAACCACAGTGCAAGTACATGTGGCTGTGTGCTAAGTATGTGTCTGGTGCTAATCAAAGTGATCACAGGGACTTTAACTGACCCTTTAGCAGGTAGGGCAAGTCCTCCTAGGATCATGCCATGTGACAGGGTGAGGCCTCTGGCTGTCCTATCCTTGGATATTAAACAAGATGCTTTCTTTTGAGGCTAGCTTCCCTGAAGAAAAAAAGGACCTCCCCCCCAGTCTGTTTCAGTAAATGTCTTTGGTGTCACAGGTTTCAAAGTCAGCTGAAGTTTTTTACTCCATCCCTGTTAGAGACAACCTCATATTTCACACCCTGGCTGGTGCCAGGATCCTCTTAGTCTATTGGCGACATTACTGCCATTTCCTATCTCCCTTCTTCCTGAATTTACCTAACCCAGAACTCTGGACTTTTGTTGAAACGATTTTCTGCCTTCCGGCTCTGCGTGCCGTGTGTCACATTATGTGCAAAAGGTCGAACCCACTTCCCCCCTCTCTAGACACAGGATGAGGAAATGAAGAGGAGTAAAGTTACTGATTTCATTGTAGAGGCCAGGGTGGGTCTTCTTGGGGTAAGGAGTGGAGTCTGAAGAGCAAATGCTGCCATTTGTTATCTGTATTTTTTCAAACAAACAAGAAACCCCAACAATTATTCATGCTGCTGAATCGGAAATACTTCTCAAAACAGCTGACAAAAAGAACAGGAGGACAATAGGTGGACGGCGAGGAGAGATTATATATATACAGTCATATATAGCCCAGACAGGGACATCCAGTTTTGTTGGAAACAAAGTGAAGACACGAGGAACAATCTGAGGATCATCTCTGAGCTGCCAAGAACATGCAGAAGAAAACAGCTCTTCTACCCTCCCCCTCTGTCAGAGGGTGGATGTATCCCCACGTGTGCTGTTAGGACGTGACCTGAGTGGACTTCTTGTGAGTAGAGATAGGTGTGCTTCAGGGCTGCTGAGGGCAGCCATGCAACACCATGGATGAAGGACCACCACACAAGGTGCAATGGGAGACATGTGCATCTCTATCTCCTGAAATTTGGGCAGCAGATCTTGGCTGTGCGTGTGGGTTGGAGACAGAGCACTTCCTCTTCCCTTGCTCCCCATCAGCTGCCCGACCGGCAGTTTCATGCTGACGCTGTGCCCCTTACGCGATTCCGGTGGCGGTTCAGAAATGTACATCCCAACCTGCATGCTCCAAATATGCCAGTTTCCTCCCAGAACTGCTGAACTAATCCTGAACTGGAGGGGGAGGAAAAACAAACAAGAAGCAAACAGACAGAAAGGCAAAAACCCAAAAGCACTTCCTCTCCGCAGGTTGCTGGTTGTACCTAGAGCTCTGGCTGGTTTATGTATGCACTCGGAGTAAGTTCTCTGAGGAGTATCCTGCAGTCATTTCTCAGCGAGTGTGAACAAACTCATTAACAGCTCCTTTACTGGAATGATAAGTTGTTTCTTAATGAAGGGAAAAATAAATACCCTCGCTAACCCAGGCTCCATCACTAGAAGTCACACATCATTCTTAAAGACTCCTTATTTTCCACCAGAGACATTTGTGTGCAGCCCTTAAACGAAATGAAAGAGCTTGTTTCTCCTTCTTAGACGCTCTTTTAGATGCTCAAATTGCACAGCATTTTTACATTCTTTTCAGAGTTTTATCCCAGAAGTGAGCAGCTTAGGTTCAATAAAATAAAAAATAATTATCTGAATTTTCACCCATTTTAAGAAGGGAAGGTCTGTAGCACTTAAAACATGGGACCAGGCCCAAGAGATTTGGGATCTATTCCAAGCTCTGCCATTGACCTGCTATGTAGTTTTACTTGTAAGGAAGTCACTTAAGCTCATTGTGTTTCAATGTGCCCATTTGTGAAATGGAGATAATAATGCCAAGCTCACAAGGGGGCTGTAAAGGTTAATTAAATAGAGTTTTTAGGTGATTTCCCTTCTTTGGATGAAAAGTGAGAAAGAAGTATTGTTTATTAATGAAGCTTGTGCAATTCTGAATTTTTGCAGCAAAGAAATACATGGTAATTTTTGTGTGTGTGAAAAATGCCCACATGGAATTTTTTTTTAAAGATTATAATTTTTTTCAAGCTATATTGATTCTGTTTGAGCTTCAAAAATCTGGGAATGTTTAGCAATTTTTTGCCAATTTTGACATGTAACCTGATGATGTGTCTGTACAAGCAATGAGAACAGGTAGATATCACCATAGGAAGGTTTGTGGAAAAAAAATCCAAACAAACCCACAACACTTAATCAGTATTTGGGGTGTTCATGTGCTTCAGGGTCTAAAACTGCTTCTAAATTTTGAAGAGCAGGACGAAGTGTGGCAGAGCATCAGATTCGGCTGCATAGAGAATTTGTTGATACCTTTAGAGGGTTTGATGCTGGCCATTTTCAAAAGTAGGTGTTTGTTTGCTCTCTCATCCAGTCTCACATCTCTAATTCCATGTTTCCCTAGAAATATGTGGTGTGCTTTGCAGAGACTAAACCTGCTCCTCTCCCTAACTCACATCAGTGGTGGGAGTTTTCACTTTAATGTCAGTTGTATGAAAACTGTGGATATTTTTTTAATACAATTGGAGCTGTTGCTTCACTTTTATTTAAAGGGATGCCCCAAGAAATTGCAAGATAACAAGAAAAGAAATATAAGTTCAGCTCATGTGAAAGTTGCTTACATTGGAGCTTGAGTTTGGGCTGAAGATTTAAATGCTTTTCCTCTCTCGCTGAACAAGGTGACCTATCCCATAACCAGAGAAATTCCAAATGAATAAGAGCTATTAAGTTATCTTGTCTACCTGCCCCCTCTGGCTCAAGATTGAGAGGGTGACGTGGATTCTGGCAGTGGGCTGTGCACAACCCATGACAGAGGCTGCACACAAATATGAATCATGTTGTACTTAAAAGACCCAAATGAGTTTACTCGGGGCTCCTCACCCTTCCCTGTAGCTGGTGGGAATGGGGCCCTGGAACTTAAACAGGTTGACAAGACAGAGATTGAATCGATCCCTGAAAACAACAGATTTAACCCTGTGAACTCCTCCAATGCTCTATTGGCTGTTAGTGCCTTTTTGTGCAGTTTTTGCCATTGAGAGATTCCCATAGGATGCTGCTTTTAAGCATATATAAAAAACTAGCCACTGTGTAAATCTAACATCAGTTAGCAGTTTCCCAAGTACAGCTTGTGGAATGGCTGCCTGGGTCTCACATGAGAAAATTGTTCATTGCAGATTGGAGAGTCCTTTAAATGGAAAAAAGAACCTGGAAAGACAAAGAAAAATGAATCTTTTCAATATCATCAAGGGAAATAGCATCTTTAATTTTTTTTCTGGCTATATAAAGACTCCTTCCCCTCCCCTATCTCTTTCAAGCCTCTATGTGCCTGCATACCTGGAAATATTCCCTTAGTATTAAAGACTGAGATATGTTTGGGCTGCATGAAAAAAACTTGACATGAGCTTTGGGCTCACTGACAAACTCTTAAAAAGCTAATTCTCATATAAACAGACTAGCCGTTACCCACTGACAACAACATGGATTGAACCAGAATGCAATAAACCCCACCGAGTCCATCGCAGTGAACCTCCTTGCCTCAGACATCTGTTAGTTGCCTGGAGGTCAGGGAGAAAAGAAGGTCCTCTACAAAACCTGGAAAGCTCATGAGTGTGAACAGCCCTGGACCAAAACAGGAAGATATTTTCGAAGGCAAGCCCCTAGCTAACATCTCTTCTCTCTCATTTTGTCTAAAATCGTCTCATCTGCTGACAGGGTCTGTAGGGATGTCACTGGCAGTGTTGAGAGGAGGACAGGACCTCACCTGGCCCCAATTTTCTGTGAATTCATCTGTGGGAAAAACAGCATCATCTTTACAGCTTCCTCCCTGCAATCCTGGACTTTCCTTCATACATTTCTCTCCTGGAGAGACGGCTAAATCCCATGTTCCCAGATTGACAGGGTTAGGTTTGCATTAAAAAAAGGGGCCAGACTCCAGCAAGTCTAAGATCAGAATCTGGGAGCCACCGGCCATGCTGGAATAGACTGTAAATAGATTAGTTGCAAGAGTTGTTCTGACTTTTCCTTATGGGTACCATCTGAGGGTAAAACTTCTTGAAATTTCTTTTATTATTATTGCTTTCTCATATACTAGAAGTTTGGCTTTATTTTTTTCTGAGATAAATTAAACTGAAGCTGTTCACATTTTCTTGGGGTGTCACTGGCAAATATTCACATGCAGTTTGAGAAAATGACTAGTTTCACTCAGTATTTGTCCCCAGAATATCTTCACTAGCAATTATTGGCTGATCCCACTGAAATCTTTGCCCATTAGATATGGCTAGATCAGGACCCACACATGATTCCTAAGCAGTCATCTTTGATCTCTAGTCCTTAAAGAAAATAAGTGATTAAAATCAGCATGGCTTTTCTGGTTCTTGAGTTGTGCTAATGACACTAATGAACTTCAGCTGAGTGCTCCGTTGATTGTTCTGGGTGGGAGCAAATAAAAAACTCCCACAACCAACAAAGCTGCTGCATTTCCTTGAGTTGTGGTGAGTGGAATGGACCTAAGCTGTCTGCACAGGTGAGCCCAAAACTTTGTGTGCCTTGCACATGTGTTAGGGCATGTAGATGTGTGTACTGTGAACATCCTCTCTGCTTCTAAAGAGTTTACAGAGTTGCTGGTGTGATTCACTCCGAGCTGTAATCTGCCGAGTGTCAGCTGGGAGACCATTTTCTTTTGGAAGTGAAACAGAACAAAATAAATGAATTTGGCTGTTTCACTAAAATTAGGGATATAAAGCAGGTTTCCCCAGCAAGAATGAGAAGAAGCTGTGCTTGTTCTGGCAGCAAAGACTTAAAGAAAATGGCAATTTGTCTTAGTGGGCTGTAAGTACAGTGCTTATTAATCTGAATTTACATTTCTTCTCTTGCAATGTGGGGGTTTACATAGTGATCTGAATTAACGTGAGCTGACAGTTACTGTGCTTACAGACCTTCAACACACTGTGTACCAGGGAAATAGTTTCCTTCCCAGTCTTTGACATTCTCTGTTCAGAAGATTTTTTATTTTAACCCCAGTCCTAATTGCCCTTCAGTATCAAAATTAATTGTGTTTTCTGCTAAAAGGCCAGTGCAGTTTAAGGTTACTCCAGGGTCCCAGCAGCCGATGCATCTTCTGTAAATGGCTTGATTGCCGTCTGTGGAGAGGAGTGCTGGGAGAGATTTGCTTGACCGAGGCTATACATTACAGTCCAATTAGTGTGAAGATCACTACATGAGTCTTTAACTTTATCTAGTAACTGTCGGAATCTCTAATGCTGAGAGCAGAGCGAGGAAGAGGGATGCAGAGCCCACCTGGGCGGCCATACAGAGACCACGCAGCTTTCCCCGCTCCCCTCCAACAGCCTTGCAGGCAGCAGAGGGAGCAGTCGGAGGATGGAAAATATTCTGTGAGCTGCTCTTCTCATCCTAGAGATATTGACACAAATATCCTTTTTTTTCCTTTCCTCTTTTCTCTGTTTCTTTGCTGCTTGACTGACGTATAAGTGTATGGGTTTGATTTTTTAAATTTATTTTTCCCCTTCTTTAGGCTGCTCACCTGAGGTCTGGTTTTATTTAATGTAACCTGAGGCAGTGTATAGGAATCTGCTTGTCCTGGGTCCTCTGGGCTAACAGAGAAAGATGAACACATCCAGAAAATGAATTATATTTCCACAATGATCGTCAGAGCTGGTTTCCTCCCTGGCACTGTCTCTCTCTCCTACAGCCAGGTCTCAAACTCAGGTGTTTCATTTAAGTATTCAAAAGTGAGCAGGAGTTAGACTTTTCATTGCTCTGTGTAAGAGCTCAGGAGCTCCTGTCTGGCTTATGGAAAAGTCAAGCAAAACTATAATTCCTCAGCAGAAAAGGCCAATTCCAACATAAAATGCACTTTGCAGATCATAGAGGAGATCTGGAAGACAGGTAGTACAAGTAATGTCCTGTGAGTTAGAAATTGCTCCCTTTTTGATCTGCAAGGATGAGTATAGGCTATGATTTACAAGAATAATAACTACGAATGGCCATCAAGTGAAACCTCAGTGTAGTCTTGAGTGGAAAGTTCCCTTATAGCCCACCTCAAACACATGCAATGTGCAAACACTGGCACATAAATGTACTGAAAAATGGGTCTAAAATATTTCAACCCCACAGTTATGCTCATACAACTACGGTACACAACTTGCATAATCTTGGCCTGTATATTGTTGTTAATGGCTGTTACAAAAAACCTGATTGAAACACCAGGTTCTGCCTTATCAGAGGCATCTGGATCATCTGGAACTAATTTTTGGGTGGTCTGTGCCCCAGATCATCGGGCTTTTTGTGTGCAGTACCTAGGCCTCGTGTCTTCCAAAATGTCTTCTAAAAGTAGCTGCAACAACCAGTATTAAACAAGACTATTAAGAAATGTTGAAAAAGTTTGAAAGCTCATGAAAAATAGAATGCAAAGTCCCTGACATTTTTCACATCTCCCCCCTTTATTTGTCAGCTAATTTTAATGCTTAATGCCTTCTTTTCTGAGTCAGTCTCCAAACCAGGAAATGAAGAGGCAGCTGCAAAAGTGGGAAAAACATGGGGAGAAAAACTTGTTATTTGACACTATCTCACAGAAGTTCCAAAAACAGTGAACTTTCTGTAACAACTCCACTTCTCATTACAATCTCATTTGACACTGGAGCAATTATGATTAAAACAACAACAACAAATCTACATCAGTATTTCAGCATTTGGGTTACATGACACTGTAATATGTTAGACAGCACACTCTTTTTTTTCTGTGTTAAGGATATTAGTGGTATTAATGCAGTCACGGTATCCATCAAAGTAGTTCTCTGTACTTCTCATTTCTGTGCACTGCACAAAATGGTTGTCTTTTCCTTCAGTATCGGGGACACAGCCATAGACCTCAACCATTATTTTCAGTCCTGTTTTACCCACTGGCTTCACATACTTAGGATTCCACTCACCAGCAGTTTTTCTATGCAGTTCACAACAGATCTTGTATCAATGTGCAGCATGGTGTTTGCACAACTTGGAGATAAGAGAGTCTCTCTCGGAGGCATTTTAGATTAAATAAAGCTGGTAATGGGATGAGCGCCGAGCCTCTCATCCACTGTTCTAAGGGTTCTTTAAAATGACAGTGAATTGAAACTCTACTTCAACTGGCTTGAGCACAATAGCCATACTGAACAGCACTTTTGTCCTGTGGTAAACAAAGTTGTGGCTTGCTAAAGGTAGAAGCAACTAACATTTACCTTACTGAAACTTATGAAATTACATATTCAAGAAGAAATAATACTGCGTAGCATAATATTCCAGTAGGATTCCCCATCACAAAATGCTATGGGATGAATTAAAGGAAAAAAATATCTGGCAGAAGAGTAACAGAAAATAATGAGGTGTATATCTTAACTTTAAAATATATACGAGCTCTGGCTAAACTCTGTGGTTTTCAAATTAACAGCAGGTAACTTCCTGCACTTTGGGTTTTCTATCCTCTATCCCTCATTACAGCTATGTGCAGAGAAAATTAACTGCTAAAAAAGATAGCAAAGAATCACATTTCAAAGCAATATAACATAGTATTTCCAGGGCCCAAGGAAAGCAGGAATGGAGGGCTGTGAAAGGAAGGTTATTGTTTGTAAAGTCCTTTCAGAATAAGTCACAAACTGATTTCTTGCTCCTTTTTGGAATATCCCAAGCCACCTGGTCTCAGATACAGGACACAGAAGCTTGGGGCCTTTAGTATGATCATCTATGTGATGACCACACAAATAATAATTAAAATCTGCTCTAATTTAACACTTATTTCTGGCTGCAGCATTTCTAACTTTTCTGACTTTACAGCTTGGAAGGATTACAAAGGAAAATTCTGCATGTCAGAAAGTTATGAAACAAAGGCAAAGTGGAAAGGAGATGGAAATATAAAGTCAAAATGAAACCCTCCATCTTTCTGTCAAACTGAAACAATAAATAATAATGGCATCTTGTATTTATGTAGTGGTTTTCATCCAGAAAGCCAGGAAAGGTTTTTGGAAACTTTACAGACTACTGTGGAGGAATAGGAATGATTTTGTACACATTCAAGACTGATGTATTGAAGACTCCCACTTCCATAAACAGTTACAGCCTACAGCAGCACTACATCTCAGGCTGGGACAGGTAGAGACTGATCCTGAGAGATATTGGGCAGATCTGGAGTCAGACACAGTAAATCTTCAAAGTCCTGTGGGAATTTACACATCTGACAGTTATTGTTTCTCATGATCAGGCACTTGGTAAAGAAATAAAAGTAGGGATAGATAAAATAGCTGCTGATCCTAGTCTGTGAAATGTGGCAATAGCAGCCAGGGCTTTACAATTAAAATCCCTAGTAATTCATTAATTGTGGGATGGTAAACTTATTTTAAAGAGCAGAACCTCTATCAAGGCATTCCTCATTGTCATCATATGGCTGATATCCTTTCTTATTTTAACCTGCATGTGTATACACACCTTTTTTATATAACACCTTTTTAGGTGTTTTAGGAGCTAGTTGGAAACAACACAAAACTTCTAGTCTTATGTCTCTGCCATGTTCAATTGTCAGGCAAAGCATGGAAGAAAAAAAAAAAGCAAAAAATGAATAATTAGTAAGCTGAGGAAACCTGATTAAGCTTTCTATTTCTGTCATATGTTTCACTTAAAAAAATGCACCAGATACAAGTCTGTTGGATATTAAGAGATGGCATTGATTTCCAGATCCTCAATGGAGGGAAATTCTTGCTGTTTTTCATGGTCTTTTTGTTCCAAGAAGGATCACATAATTTTGGCTCTTGAATAATGTTTCTGTAACTAACAGTCGGCTCAGGAATTCCGTGTGCGCGAATGTATTTCTCTATCAGCTGGCACTAAGCATTTCTGCATTGGAGTACCACGTTTACATCATCCATCCAGCACCTCCTAATGGTGGCAGCAAAAGGAAAATCAATCAAATGGAGAAAAAACAACAGTTCCAGGAACAGAATTAAGAAATTGCCTTTAGATTTGTGTCTTTGTTTTATTGGCCTCTAGCAGGGTATTTTGATGGGATCTCATATTACTGGAGTGAATAATCCTTTCTCTTAACCCGACCACCTATTTTCATTAAGCTTCAAGAAATATACTCCTCCTGCCAAATTTGGCTGCATGGAGGTACAAAAAAAAAAGAAAAAAGTCCTTTTGTGTCTATAAATTTTCTTTTTTCCTGAGTCTTTTGGCATCAGGCACCTTCCCTATCTAAGAAACATGAGATCTGTGATTCATCTGGCTATCACCAGCCTGGGTGCAATGGCCTTGCTGGCAGGAGGGGACACAGCCTGGGAAATGGCTTGTGGTGCCTGGCCATGACTCCTCACTACTTGAAATAGCTTTGCTCATTCCAGCAGTGCCTGGGATGCAACTGGAGTTTGACACGGGCAGGTGCTCTGCTTTACCAGCCTCTGTAATCTCCCATTCTGCATCCAGAAGAGTGTCTGGAAAGTTCCCGTGCTCTCTTTCTGTCCCAATCCATCTGCCTCAAGACCAAAATCTGTGATGTCCAGGCAAACTGATACTTCTTAATAGTGCCAAAGCTCACAAGTGGGACCATGATGGATCCAGTCCTTTTTACCCAACTGCTCCATTGGCCAATGGGTCCTGGGGAGATGGGGAAAAGGAGAAGGAACATGCACCTCCTTAACTAGTGACTGGAGTAGTGATTAAACATGATGAAGCATTAACTATCAGCCTCTCCTATCAACACCTGGCAAAAATACAGCATGAATACTATGCAGCCTAAGAAAGAAATGTTTGTAGCCTGCTGTTGAACCAAAGGCAGCTCTCCAGAATACAGCTAAGAAATAGTTATCCCCTCTGTAGGGAGGATTTAGCATCAAATGAAGGTGAGAGAGGGACAGTGTGTCTGCACTTATGTAAACGGTTTTCAGTACTAAGTATCCTGTAAGGATAGGAAATAATGGGAAGAAGTCTGTAGGATTCTCAGTGGGGATTTTTCAGCTTTTAGGAACATATTTCTATACCCTCTCAGGTTTTCTTAAGTCATGATGGTCTCTTGAGAGACTGAAATTTAAAATCAGAGCTGTAAATTCAGTCCCTGGACCAGTAATTCCCATTTACATCATGAGACACTCAAGAAAAAGCCTCACAGCTACGTTGTGTTACAAACACGAGCTATTTAGCCATCCTAATTGACATCCTAAATTTTGTATGTTAAATGGTGAGGTCTCTGGCTTCACAAAAGTATCATTCTTCCCAGATGATAGAAACAGTATTGGACATAAAGAAAAAAAATCCCCTTTTTGTTAAATGAGTAATTTTAAGCTTACATTACATTATTTTGATTTTTCTCACTGGTGGTGTTACTGGTCCTCCAGGTGGTTACTGAGGAAGCTCAGATAGTTTATTATACAAAAACTAGTTTGTTATGGAATATAGGTTGATATGTTCAAAGGCACACAGGGTTGCAATAGGATAAACTTTTGTTGAAAGTAAATGGAAGTCGGATGCTTATTTTCTTCACGCTTTTGAAAATCTCCTGCTGTTGTTACTTCTTGAACATGAGAAGGAGGTTGGCCAGAGCAGCTATTACGGGCTACTTGTAACAAATGTTTCATATTGATGGTGACTGGGAGCCCCCAAGAGTTCTTGTCCCACATTTTGCCTGGCAATTAAATAGGCAGAGATATAATTTGCGCCCCATATTCTCTGTGTTGAAGGCTTCTTCATTTTTAGCCTAACTCTTCTGTCACCTTCACCAGTTTTACATTATTTATGTTAACTCTGTGGCCTAGGGGTGGGAGGGAGAGGGGAATTATTCCTAATTTACTGAAAGTGAGAGAAGAATCAGTCACTTCTTTCTTTAAATTTTTTGTGGAGGATTGTTAATCAAAGTTAAAACAAATCTGTGTTCCAACGCAGAGGTGGGCGAGGAAATGTGTGCCTAACACATATGCACTTTGGGGCTCCTGCAGAAGGAAACAGAGTTCTGAAAACTGTTGTGAGAAAAAACATTAAAGACACCAGACTCGATGCTATACTGCAGACTGGAAATGAGGATTCGGACAATATTCAGCTATGTTTGAACCCACTTGAAGAGTTGCATTTTATTCTCTGTCCTGGGATGCACGACATAAATTATCTGCCTTTCTTATTTGCCTCACATTTGAGAAGAGCCTGGCTTGGAGTCGGACAATGACTTAAAGTAGGAGCTAGGCAGAGAATACATCAGGTATTCGACCTGCAGGCCTATGAAATGCAGTGTCATCATAACCCAAAGGGCGTATCATTAGTCACTGAAGGAAGGAAGTGCAAGCATGCCTGGAGAAATCAATAGAAGGTCCTTGTCTAGTAACACGAAGAGAACAGCACCGATGTTTATGTCTTTGCCCTTCACATACTTTGCTCTTCCTTCCTCTCCAGTCACCTTTTCACTTTATCCAGAATTTCATTTTCCTGATTCCTGAGTATAAGCGGACGAGCGTAGTAACCAAGACTCAGGCTGCAATCCAGTATTTTCTCAGGAAAAAAATAAAAATTATCCGTCATGGCCAGTGTTTCTGTATGGTGGTTATCTGATTTGGCTCCTGCTAACTAAAAACATATGCAACTGGTTATCTCTATCCACACAGTTTAATTCAGCTCTGGTCCGTATTAGTGTGTTTTTTTGCAGCTGATGTCTTTTAGTGCCATGGGTGAACTGTTACTGTTAAAATCATGTTTAAATATGAAGATCAAACAAATGGTCCAAAGGTTTCTAGCATCTAAAGATTCATTAAGCAATACAAAGATGCCAGATTAATATGAGATGTCAGCATTTTGCTAGAACATGGGGTAATAATTTAAAATTGTCAAGATTCCTTTTAATTTCATAGCACTGCATTCAACCTGTTTTCACTTTTGTGCCTCAGTTTACCCACCATAAAATGAGCAAAACAGTTCAAAAGTGCATCTTAGGGAAGCTACAAAGCACTACTCATTCCTGTCAGGAAAATGCTCTGAAATTATTCAGCTGTATTCATAGAAAAAAAATCAACGAATTAACAAAATATGTTCAGGCAATGCACATTTGCCGGCTTCCATGAGAAAACTGTGAAGTGTTATGAATAATGTGGTTCAGTTGGTGGCTGTTTGTTCTAACAATCCCAATTTGTATGTTCCTTGAAGGCAAAGAAATCTTTTCATGCTCAGTTTGACCCTTCCTCGCACTGCCCCTGATTTCTTTCCCTTCTGGCCCTTGACAGGAGTACAAAATATGCATCAAGGACAAGAATAACTTTTTAGACTAAGATAACATTTGTATTATTAGAAAAGGTTAGGGTGTGCCTGGGAGGGCAGGAGGTAAATCTGCTGAACAGTCTAAAAGCTTTATTTATGGAAATGTCCTTTTTAAGAACAAGGGAAAGAAGGAATATTACTAATAATATCACAACAAACTCTGAGATCCCAAATCAGCCAAGATGTATGTGAACATCCATATGTGTACACACACCAGAAAGGAGTTTGTCTTAATACATGAAATTCAGGCCCTGGACCAGTTTTCTGAGCAAATCAGCCCATGAAACTCGACAGAATAACACCAGTTTACCCCAGCTGAGAGCTGTGACTATGTCTCATTATTTCAACCAGGAAAATCAGAATTGCGTTATACAAAACTGAATGCAGTTGCCTCCAACGGGAAGAAGCAAGGTATCTTTCCTGACAAGTTTAAGAGCTTCTGACACGTCTGGCTCTCTCTAGCCATTTACCTAATGACCCACTTACCAGTGGAAAACTCTGAAATCAACCTTTCCAAGGTCAGCTGAACTCCCCAGTGTTTCCTGAAGGAAACCAAAAAACCTCTAGGCTGTTCTCAAGAAATGAAAAAAAAAAGAAGAACCAAACATAACAATGGGTACATTTTCAAACTGCTTGTATGATTTAGGAACCAACATATTTTTTTTTTTTTCCCCAGTCTTGACTTATTTGAGCACTTAGCCTCAAGTCTGTTAACCAGTTTTATGCAGCTTTCCACAGTTTGTGAGATTTGAGATTTGTCCCT
This sequence comes from Mesitornis unicolor, assembly GCF_000695765.1. Taxonomy (NCBI): domain Eukaryota; kingdom Metazoa; phylum Chordata; class Aves; order Mesitornithiformes; family Mesitornithidae; genus Mesitornis; species Mesitornis unicolor. The sequence goes on from NW_010198334.1 coordinate 96,813, forward strand.
TTGTAAGAAAGATCCAGGTTGCTAAGTCCTATTCCTTGAAGATTTCAGAGGTTATTACTCCTTTCCTATCAAGGCACGAATGGCATGAAACTGCAGAATTGGCTGCTGCTCCTTATTCAGATCATAGGAGCAGACTATATAAAGGGGCAAAAGCCAGGTGGAGAAAACAACAAAATAAAATAAAACAAAACCTCCCACAAAAACACCTTTAGGAAAGCCTAAGCTGCTCATCATGATACGCTTTAAATAGCCTACCCATGCATCTCTCAGTTTGCTAGGTGTTGGTCTAGCACTTAAAAGGATTAAAGAGCTGAAATTCTAAATACTGGGGTGTGGACCTGGCCCCTCACTGAGATTTGTCCTCCCATAGGAGAAAGAATTCATGATCCAGAAAGCTGAATGCCTTCCAGATCTAAGGGAGTTCGACTGCATCTCTCTGCTGATAGCCGAAAAAGCTAAATTAATAAATAAACAAGACATCATTTGAGAGGATTTTTTGCATACTATTTTATAGCCACATAAAAATATTATAGTGAAATATAACTTTTCTCTCACAACAGAGTGTTTGGGCTGTCTCTGTTAAATATACACTCCAAGTACACTGAGAGCTTTGCACAGTTGAAATATAATTTTATTTTGAATAATATTATTTTCCATAGCACATATGCCGCCATGGCTTATTTTTAACTTGGTGGTGTCACCGCATCAGTGAGATCACTTTGCAGAACGTCCTACTGAGCAGTAGAGGTGAACTGGCTCTGTAATAAATAGAAATTCAAACCCTCCTAAATGTATTACATGAATGCAAAACAGAGATGCTGTTTGACACCTGCAGGACAGGAGCAATGCACTTCTGTGAGAGAAAATACTTTTGTACCTTGCTTAGGAGAAGAAATCTTTATTTTAGTGAATCTTAACTTTCTTGTGGGTACATGAACTATGTATATGTGTCCAATATCTAGACAGCCAATCCTTCAAGGGTAACAGTGTCATAACTCTTCTCATACTTGATGATAACATAAAAGACCCTCATGCTGATTGGAAATAGAGAGCAAAAAGATTTTACTGGCATAACGCATATTGCCCACATACAACATATCTCTCACATTTACATGTAAATTTTATTAGCAATTAGATTATATTATGATGCTTTAGGCATACTCTAAACACATTAAAATACATGGTCTTTGCCCCAGAGTATTTGCATCTGGAAAGACAGATAGTGAATGAATTCAGTGTTAAATCTGGTTGACCACTGCATTTCTCAGTTTATCAACAAGTCTAAAAAATATAAATGTTTTATGGAGATTAAAATGTCTTTTAAGACTATATTTTCAGCATAACCAAAAGGAAAACAAAACCATTTCATATCAAATGAGAGGTTTCTCTAGATACACACCACACCATGTTCCAGCTGTGGTTTTAGCATATTTCAGTGGTTTGAATTAGAAAAAAAAGTTGGGGGTAAGGGAGAAAAAAGAAAGAGGAAGCATGCCATCTTCGAAAGATTAATATTGGAAAAATCTATTTCTACTTTAAAAATAAAAAACTTGGGTTGGGTTTCAGGCTTGAAAGATTGAGTCTAACTGGGACAAATCCTTCCAATGTCTTTTTTTGGTTCCCTTTTCAAAAGCTCCTGCTAACACTTCTCCAAAATCTGCTGTAGGTGGAAAAAAGGGGGAGAACCCTGGAGCCAAGTGATGAGATTCATAGTTCACTGTTATTTGTTTGGTTGGGGGCTCTTTCTTTTTCTTTTAATAAACTATCCCCAAAAGCCTATCTACCTAATGAGTATTATCTGCTTAATTTCCTGCAGGCTTCAATGCAGAAGCAGGTCAGTTGGTTTAATTATCAGCTATGGAGACGTGAAGGAACTTGAAATTCAATTGAAATATACAGCGGCTTTTTCCCCCGGATTCCTTCGCATTAACAAAAATACCTGTTCAAAGAACAGATTGACTCAGCTGTGACTTAAAGAAAAATAAGATTCTGTGGCAGCAAAGTAAAAATGTTATTATTGTCCACTGGACAGAGTATATTTGCACTGTGATTAGTGATTGCTAATATAGTGAAATGTTATATACAGAGAAACAGGCAGGAATTTACCTTCTGACTATCAAATCTCTTTGGTTTTAAAATGTAGTCCTACTCCTCTACCTATATCATGCTGTCGATTAAGCACCAGACAGACACAGAAATGCTGTATGAATTTTGCAGTCTTAAATCCATATGATACTATTCAGAGGACGGCCTCTCCATCGCTGTGACAGAAAGGCACACAACACTTACTCCAGTGATTGGATCTCTCGCAGGGAGTTTTTTGGCACAGGAGGGAAAAGCTTTTTCTTTTAGAATAGGCTTTTTCTGTGTCCTAGATAAAGTGTGAGGAAGGCTAAATAAGCAATAGTAGGTTGCCATGCCTTCCATGTTCACTTCTTTTCTATTTTTTTTTTCCTTATTTTTTTCTTTATAATTCTGGGAGTTATTATTGGCAAGTCTTTATTCGGAGATAGGCATGTAGAGGGAGCATTCATAAGGAAGGAAATCCAATTAATTTTGTTAGAAATCCAATAGTCTCCCAGTGAACACAGACTTCCACCACAAATCTGCAAGTTTATATAGCCATTAAGGCACTTGGAGCATCTGCACAGTTGAAAGACGGAGCTTGGACTCCGTATGGATAGAGTGATATCTGTAATATCCCATAGAAATCCATTGAGAACACTTAGGAAAGCACAATATCCTTTAAATGTAACCTTGATAATGAAAGGAAAGGGCTCCTGTTCCTAAATAAAAAACAACAAGCCCCGACAGGTCGGAATTGATACCAGCATTTGCTGCTGCCTGAAACTCCTGCCGTGCACTGAATGCTGCAAAAGTGTCTATTATTTTTAACGGTTGGGTTATTGTCCATCTTTAAGGATGGGGGAATTTTAGGAGCAGCAATTAATAATAATAATAAAAAAAAAAGTTTAGCGTTATTGCAGACCTTTAGATAAAATACCTAAGGGGCAGGGGTGAGTGAACAAAGGAAGTCAAAAGAAAAAAGCAGATATCTAAGGCTCGTTTTGGAGAGAGCAGCTTAGAAACCCCTGCACTGAGGGTTCTTTATATACAGCACCACATTGAGTGACAAAATGGTAGCTGTCATAATGTGCCAGTTAACATGTCCAATATGAGCCGATCGTTTAGTGTCCCCTGGGATTAGAAGACAGAAACATGACAAAGAACAAAGAACTTGGATCAATAATGCTTGGGGAAATAAGACAGAGAAGGTTATTTACTCTGCATTGATCCGTTGCTGCAGTCGCGTAAACTTGGCCTGTTTTTCTTTTGTTAACCTTTAAGCTTGAGTATACTCACAAGCAACTAGGGAGCCAACTAACAGGTGTAGATTAAGGATCGAAGGAGGTCATCGTACCTCTGTCACCACTAGGCACCCATGTAACAACATCCCTGAAGAAATTTAAACATCAATAGCTATAATAAGGGCAAATTTATCAAGCTTGGCCTACTTTTGCTGAGAGCCTGGCTGTGTCCAGTCAGTTTGCCCTTGCTAAAGCTCAATTGATTTGGACATTCTTTTACTAGAGTTGATTATCAATTGTGACACAACAAATTTGTTAGCTTCCAAGCACGGGAGTTGTTGTTGCCATTGGAGCCTCTGAAGTGAAAACACCTGGCCGTGCTCAAGTTTTACTCCTGCTGAGGAAAACAAACAAAAAATAAGACAAGAAGAGGAAAAGGGGAAGAAGAGAAAAGCAGATAAGCCCTTTGGTGATCTCGCTATAGATGCAGGTTATGTTGGAGATACCTGTACTGTGCAGCTGGCACATCTGGATTGCCATTTTTTTAGAAAATTAGGAGCATGAGTAAATGTTAACTTGAAGGAAACTGTTTTCGGCAGGAAAAGTCCCGACAGCTGTTAGCCATTCATTTTTTATGTTTTATGATTTGTCACCTAAGTCATATGGAATCGTTCCTGTTCCCTGTGTGGATGACAGGCTTTCGAAACCAAGAAGTAATGAATACCGTATGATGGGCAGCAATATTCTTTAAGCGTGACTATTCAAAAGAAATAATCATTCTTGCTGAACTCCACAGAACTTGTTAAATGTGAAAATTCATTCACTGATGCTCAGGAGCTGTAGTTAATTAGACTAAGTGGACATTTTGTGTAGAAACATGATAGGATGGAATTTGTTTGTTTTAAATACTGACCCTGTTTTTTCAGTTTAATAGTAAATGTTTCATGTTGTGCCAATAATATTAGCACTACATTAAAATGTAATTCTGGAAATATTTATCTTATTTAGTTTACTTCAAAACCAAAAGGATTATGTAGCATCGTTATAGTAGCTTTTCTGTTTTTCTGGATCAAAGTATACGCCGCTTGTCATGCTATAAAATATATTGACTTGTATATCATAGAATAAGACAAAAAATAAAATAATAGAAAAATAAAAGACCTTATACTTAAAAATTTAAAGTAATTTTTAAAAATTCTGAAGACAAAAAAACTAATATTGTATGGTAGCCTTTCTAAAACAGATATTTTACCCAGAATTTTGAGATTAAAGCAGTAGCCAAACTGAAATATTTCCCTTGAGATTAATATTCTATTTTTTCACCAACATATTAAAATACCTGTGCAGGATGAACATCCATATATCTCAAGTGCAGGGGCACAAAATCAGTTTTGCCACAAATGCAGTTTGTGTTTTTGCTGGTCAGCTACACACAGCCATATCCAGCACCCACTGCTACCTGACAGTTCAGGTGAATAACTTTACAGACATGGCTCCACTCCTCATTTACTACCCTGTAGTATTTTGGTCACTGCTGGTGCTTGAGCATTGTGTTGCAAAGCTATGGCTCAGTTGAGTGCTCTGCAGTGGACTCTAGAAACTGACCTCCTGCATCACACTCCCTACTGCAGCTTGATTTCATATGGCAGACAGGGATGTGGTTGCCTGGGCTTTGTCTTCTTATTATGGCAATCAGAAAACTTTGAATTTAATTTAAGAAAAGTTGCATCTTTCTTTTTTCACTTATCTATAATTATGAGGCACCAGCCAAGGAACTTACTGACAAAGGAAATGGGATCTCACTTCCCTCCTAGAGATGGGAATCTGTTGTTTGCATCTCTTGGCATGCAAAGATTCAGCTCGTGACCCTTGCCTCATCACCCATAAAAGTGTCACCACACTTTTTAAGAGCATTTAAGGCATTTAAGAGCATGGGAGGGAGAAGGCAGCAGCTTTTAGGGCATCAGAAATGACAGTAATGTGCGCTGGAACCGTCTGCACAAGCAGAGTGCGTTGAGGCAGTTGTATTAGATCAATCTGTGCCGGAAGAAAAGCCACTGACAGTTTATTTCTGTGTTGGAGAGTGAGCTGCAAAGTGCACTGTCCTCATTAGGGTAAATGGAGAACAGCTCAGTTTGGTCCTCACCAAAACTTTCAACCAGGCGATGGCTATTCAGAGTGCAATGTAAAATGAGTTAGGGCTCTCTTAGCCCTGCCAGAATGATAAAAAACAGCACCCCGGTTAGCAATAATCAGCATCCTTGGCCGAGGGTCTATGGATTGAGTGAGCATGGAGAATGAATTACCCTCTTTCCACTAGATGTGGTCCCTCTAGGTCAGGGCTCAGGTGAGAGGAAAAAAGTGTTATGGAGCTGCTTTGATTTACAGCTGAGGACCTGGTCTTAATGGCTCAATGGAGCTTTGAAGGTGCTTATCTGTGCTGGGAGCTTGGGGAGCAGATATGTCTTACAGCAGCAGGGACAGAGCCCATCTCACGGAAATGTCAAGGGGCCTGGACCCTGCTCTTTGCCCTGACCCCTTCCCCATGGACCCCCTGGGGAGGGTGGGATCATGGCACAGGACCTTGTCCCTCTCCCAGGCACGTTGCAGCCACACGCAGTCCTCGGTGTGCAGCCCTGAGGTTTTCAAACCCCTATGTGATGTTGCTGTTCAAGATAGGGAAGCAGATCTTGAAGCCAAAATGGGGGTAAATAGGGCAAAATTTGGGCTACAGTAAGGAAACTGCCTTGATCCTTGTCTTTGTGGTTGACTACTCCAAAATAAGAGGAAGTCAATGAGCAGAGCTGGGGAAGATGTGGGATCAGGTCTTTTTCTGACAAAGAGGAAAAGATCATTATAAAAGCAGCATGAAGAGACACTGGAAGAGGAAATAATAAGAGGAAAAAAAGGAAAGAAGAGAGGGAATGGCACACAAGCAACAATCTGTACGTTAAAAAGCACATGCGAAAAAGCTCCAATTCACCTTTCAAAAGCACTTAAACCCAAGTGTGAGTGCAAGCAAAATCAGCCTTACAAACCCGGTTGCGGAGCCAAAAACCCAAAGCACATGACGGTGCATTAAGACACCACATTTCCTGGTTGCATGCTTATGCTAGCATGCCTTCCTCACCCAGAGGCCTTGTCCACCCTGACCTGTTCCCTTGTAATGGCCAGTTGGCCGCTTGGCTCCTCTCCCAGTAGCCAGCACTCTCCAAGCGTGACATCGATCATTGCTGTAGTAAGGAAGATGGCACTTACCTGATGGGGTAGGCGGAAGCTCCCTCTCTTACCATATGCTGGGAATTGTCAGTGGCTGCTTGAAGCCAAGGCTGGCTTTTTCTCCTGCCAGGAAACAGGCCTTTTCCCAAGCCTGCCAAAAAGAAGAAAAAAAAAAAAGAAGATGAAGAAAAAAAAAGTTTTTTGCATATTACGTTTCACACTGAGGAGTTTTACAGCAGGCTGGGCAGCACTCGGAATTATGGATAACGGTTTCCTTTGGCACTGGGGACAGACAGCAGACAGTGAAATAAGAGGCACTACAATGGGCAAAGGGAAAAAAAAAAAAGACAAAAGAAAGTGTTTATATTGATTGTCTCCAGAAATACAAGATCTGCCACAGCCAAGCAGACTACTGAGTCATTACAGCCAGCACCCTGACTCCAGAGGAAGAGGAGGGGAGAAGGAGGCACACTGCCAGCTGTTCCACGTCCTTTGGAGAGCATCACCTTCCTGATCCCAGCCCAACTGCATCCTGGTGCATAGCACTTGACTCCTCAATGACCTTTCTCAGCTCCACAGACCCCATCCCATTTCCCATTTCACTTTTTAGGTTGGAAGAAGCCTGATGTCCACGTGTGTTCACACCACTGCCCTGGACAAACTGATGGTGGGACCAGCCTCCTGATCCCTGCACTGTGGACTAGAGCCAGCATGGACAACAGAGGTGTTGATCCTCTATAAAGGAGACCTGAAATTTGGATTTGTCCTGGGAAAGATTTGAAAAGGCTCCCAGTTAGGTGACTCGGATGAGCATGGCTGTGACACCTCACACCACAGCGGATTTCATTTACTGCAGGTGCCATCACTAACATTGCAATAGTCTCCTAAATATCCATCCCTCAAATGCTAAGACAATCCCCAGGCTTTCAGGAAAAAGCTCAGTTGGAGCTTTGATAAACTCCTGCTGGCAGTGGGCAAACTTGAATCCAAGAAAGGAAGACCAGCACCTAGAAATTGAAAAATAAACAGGGATTGGGGAAAAGAAAGGAAGTAACCTCTTCCAGCATCTGGTGGCTTGAACACTGATGCGGTACCAGAAGAAATGGGGTGTTGAAACAAATCCCCTCCTCCTTCACATAAATATACTTTCCTTCTTTTTATCATTTTTTACAGAAATGGGAGAAAAAGAAAGCAGAGGAAAACTGCCATCCAGTCAGTGAAGAGATCGCCTTTGAATCATAAATTACAAAAAATATATTTTGTTGTTCAGTGAGGGGGTGGAGTCGAAGTGTTAGAAATCCAGGCCAAGGGATTACTTCACATTTCTTCAAAGGAATGAAACCTTAAAAAAAAAAATAAAAGAAGGGTCTATTTTGTATTACTCAGCAGTTCTTTTCTCTTATCTTTCTTCTATGGAAAGTTTTGGTTTTTTTCCCTAATAAAGTGTTTATTACGCAGCCCTGCACACTCACACATCCACACGCGCGCACACAAACGCAGAGCTCTTCATAAAGAGAAAATCAGGCTGGCGCTGCAAAAGTGCAGAGAAGATCTTTCGCTAAAATGATCTCAAGGTCAGTTTTGGGGGTCTTGAGGTTTCTATATTCAATCCAACCACGTTTCATGTCTCTGCTTTGCTTGCTTAACTTACAAGAAACTTGGGCACAATTTTGCTTGTGTTGGCAGTTTTTAGGTGTGGATTCATGCAGGCTATTTACAAGATGCCAAGGGATGTCAAATCCTGAACATGTGTTTTTGTCCTACAGTCATTCTCTGACAGCAGAAATAGTCTGCAGCTTATCAGATCCATTTGCTGATATTTAACATCTTTTTTTCCCGACAAAGGTTTGGGGTGAGATGAATTTTAATGTTTTTCTGGGCTGAAGCTGACAAAAAAAAAATCTTTATGCATCTAAGTTAGAAAGTGGAGCTTTAAACTGTAAAGAAAAAAAAACAACTCCCCTATTTACAGCGTTTTTTACTTTTCCTACATAGATGCAATTATGCTTGTTTTTTTTAAAACGCTCAAGGTATTTGTCAAACATTTACTCAATCGAGAGGCACAGCCACATAATCACAGACACTGAGACATATATTTTTAGGGAAGACAATGCGTTTTAATGTATATTCCTGATATAATTGACAATGTACTACAAAGACTGATTATAATTTTCATGCGATTATATTTTAATATTAAAATTAAGCAAGATATAGCATTACATTTTCTCCCTTTTAAAACATTATTTCTAAAATAATCACATAAAAAGAAAAATAATTTTTAAAATGTAAAAATTTTGTTTAAATTATCACATAGAAATAACACTGTCTGAGCCTATAATTCCCAGACTTTTTTAGCAAATAGTGAACTCCCAAAAGTAGGGTTTTATAAAAATATAGAGGTTCTCAAATACTAGAAGAAATATTTCAAAAATGGGATGGAAACTTAAGTAAGCACTGATATAGATATAGAAGGCAAGGTAGTAATTTTGGAGAATATTTGCATATTATGAGCACACACACGACAAAGGGGCTTAATTTTGCAAGGAAAAATTGCTAACATAAAGTGGGACAGTTTTCATGGATCCGAGTAATGATAAATACTTGAATTATGTCTCCTACATGGGGCACTTTTTAAATTCACAATGCCATATACATATGTTTTCATACCACAGCAGATTTGTCATCCTTGGTTTCTGCAGACATCACTCTATTTACAGCTCTTTTCCTCCACTAACCCCCTTCATCAAGTTCTCTGTTTCGGCACAGCCTATATGTTAAAACATGCCCAGTGCGGTAACCTCATGCCTAGAGGTACAACTCAGAAGAAAAAAAGTGCCTTTTTTTTTTTTTGTTCTGGCAGTGAACACAAAAAGCTAATCTGGAAGTTTGAATGCTCAGTGTCTTCTCCAAAATTATCCAGACTGCTTTTGTGTGCAGAAGTCAGATTGTGCAAGCTGTTGGTGTGTGGCTTGTCCTGGTAAGTTAAGAAGAACAATCTACTTGAGAGGTTTCCAATTATTCTTACTTCTGGTCAGGTTAAATACACAATTAGATCGGATTCCTGACAGGTTTTTGGCTTCTCCAGTTTCAGAACAAGCCTTTATTAGTCCAAGTGCATGCAGATGGAAATGATTTATTTTCTGTTAGCTGTTACATGAATTTGATTGTCAACAAAATCTTTATCAGCTTTCAGCAAGGTTTGGAGTCGGCCTTTGCATCTGAAGTGGGGTATCCACCTCAGCCAGATGAGTTTGGTTTGGCAGAGACAGCTCAGCTGATCAAAACTCACAGAACTTAGAATCAAATAGTCTCAGAAACCACACATTTCACAGGAAAGGGACGTATGGGCAGAGGTGACTCCTGGGATCCTTCCTGCCTGCGGTTTCCTCTTCTGCTGCTGTGCTGCCAGCTCTTCTCAATATATTGCTGTTCCACTGGGCCTTGTCCTTTACTTTGTTGGCAAATAAGGTAAATGACCCCTATTCTGGCTGCCCATATGCTGCTAACATCATTGGTTTTGTTTCAGCAAACTGCATGAGGATGGTATAGACAGATGCCAAAAAAGGGGACCCCCAGAAGCCCAACAGGCCCTGCTGTGAATCACCAACGCACCGGGGTGAGTGGCAGCCGGCATCTCCTTAGTTATTGAAGAGAGCAGCTGTGTCATGTTCGGTTAGTTTACATCATAATCTAAATCAACCATGAAGGATGAAGATGCATAGAAGGAAAGAAAAGAAAGAAAAAAACCCCACAAAACCCAAAACCACAACAATAAACTGATGGGATGTGTTCAAACAAACTCCTGTACAAACTGCATCTGGGCTCGGTCCTAACTAAACAGAGCGATGGCAAGGAATGAGGTGGCTTAGTTGCCAAATCCTTACAAAGTGTCTGCATAGCCTGAGAAAGAGAGGAGCTTTGTCCTCTACACGCAGATGTTTGTACATTTATTGGTTCCCCTCAGCTTCCACGTCCTTGTCTTCCTCCTGCGGCCCCAACAATTCATTAGTTCTCACCTCAGACTGGAAGCAGGTCCAGGGAGAACAGGCAAGTTCATTACAGTTTGGCACATGGAACGTGTTAATTGTGATACAGCTAAAGGCTGTAACCGCAGGTTTAAAAAAGGACTGGGGCATCTGTCTCCAAATCAATGGTGGCTTCGGCTCAGGCTTTGGCTCCAAGAATTTGCCCGGTCATGAAGAAGTCAATTTTGAAAAAAAGTGTGATAAAAAAATGGAACTGCTTTGTTTCTTGTACATAAAGGGTTAATTTATTTATTTGTTTGTTTATTTATCTCTCTCCAGGTGAAGCTGTGGTCTGATGGATAAAAAGAAAGGGGCAGGGAAAAGGGCTATATGAGGATGATCCTGTGCTATGAGAATTATTTTGCCTGAGGTCAGGGAGGTTAAGGTGCTCTTTCACCTCTTTCTGCTTATATATGTAACTTAGATGCAGATATTTAAGTGCTATGGAGCATGGTTTATATGTAGCAATAGAAAATAGACTGAAAAGATTGAGGCATTGTTTCTCTTTTATACAATCCTGTATTTTGAGGATTAGAACTTTTTCAGCATGACATCTGTGAGGTTTTGGAGCAAACTTCTGATAGGAGTAGTAGGAAAAATTTACCTAATGAGCTTTAAATTGGGCCTTGAAGACTTTAATAATGAGATACCTCGAGAAGCCTTGGAAAATGGTGAGGACACAGTGAGCAGGCTATAACACTTTGTCTTAGGTTCTCTGTTCTTAGAGAGAAAGGACAAACTCCTTGGGAGCTGCTAGAGAGAAGTTGTTTAAAACTGCAAGCATTTCCCAGCTCACCACAACTAACGGAGACTCCACCAGTAGAGGGGAAACAGGGCTGAGGTTCTGCTGGGTAGTCAGGTCATCATGGCAGCATCTAAAGCATAGGAAGCCTCAGTGTTTTTCTGGTAGGAACTTGAGCTGTGAGGTATGTTTTAGATGAACTCTGTCTCCTACATGATATATAGCAAAGACTGACGAAGCAGCAGCAGCAGAAAGAGGCAGCTTGAGGAGGTGATGTCTCTGTGGCTTCAGGAGGTGTTAAAGAAGGCTGAAACACTTCTTGCTTTGTGAGAAGAGTAATAAAGAAGGGAATACTCCAATCAGTTGAGCATTGCCTCACAGCTGCCACTGCTGAAAAGCAAATGGAGGTCAGCAGCAGCTGAAGGTCTGTGTTGGCTCTTTACCTGACCAATCTGCCCGAGACTGCACCAGGAGCCTCCAGAGGAAAGCAGGAGGTTTGTCAGCTTGATTTTTAATGCTTTTTGGGGAATGGCAACTAGCACAGCATATGTCCTCTGTGGTATGATATGGACTAGAGAGGTTCTTAGTGGGTCCAGAGACCTGTGCTCTGGTCTTTTCTGGGTGCATCATGGATAAAAGCCTCCAGTATGTCCTACATCAAGTGCATTATGGAATTTGGATGAGGTAGATGGGTCCTTGCTCACTCACCAGGGTTTATTGCTTACAAAGATTTCTCTGAGATCTGCCTGATAGAAAAATCTTGCTCCTTTGAGTGCCTAGGGAAGGAAGCATGAGGTACTACAGCTCCCTGGGGCTGGAGCAGCAGAGAACAGCAGTGTGCAGGCACAAGTTCAGCTTGTTTCAAAAAGCTCCTTAAAAAATATATATATATGTAAAAATTCATGTTTTTTCAACTGATCCCCACTTGAGGAAATGGGAGATTTTCTCATGGTCTTTGGGGTGGGTACTCCAGTGCCAGCTCGCCACAGCAGGCGTTGTAGGTCAATAAGCTGCTTGCAGCAAATGTGCAATGGAAAGCTGGATTACTTCTCATCTCTTGCAAAAAGTTTCCAGATATGTAGACAAAGATATTTGAGCCAGATACCTCTCACTTTCCAAGCATAATACATACTTTCCCTTCTTTCTTCAAATGCAGTTCCTTTTGCAAATCTCTGTGGAGAACAATACAATAATCAGCTCTTAACATCTAATTATGCCCTTCCCTTTACAAAAGAAACTCATATTCTTAAATAACACTTCCTGGCAGCAAAGAGCTCTGTGGCTCACTTTGAAAGAGAGGGGAAAACAATGAAACCCAACCCAAATATCTTCAGATCATTAATGTTCAGGGAATTGGGTGCAGAATCCTTTCTTAGCCTCATCACTAGATGAAAATAATACTTACCCTTGAGCACTTGGCTGTGTTCTTGTACTGAATGCCGACAATAATCTAATCAGTTAACAATTCTCATTCTGATGATCATTTTCCTGTGAATTGTTTCAAGGGTAGGAAAAAAATAGAAAATATAAATAAATGAGACTCTCTTGCTGGAAAGATGAGGGCTGACCAAGAGTCTACTCTTTCTGCTTGGCTCCTTGTAACAATTGAGATTCTCCTCCCTGCTGGGTGAAATGTCAATCTGCAGGGCAGTAAGCTAAAAAAGGCCCTTTACACTGAAATCTTACCCCTGTTTTGCCCAGAGGCGTTTCATAGCATAAGCAAAGCACTTGAGGTCTGCAACTACTGGCCTACACAGCAAGTTCCCTTTGTCTGTGCTTCAGTAATAGGGCTGGGTTTTGTTTTTTAATGTAAAGAATGTTTGGGATTTTTTTCTTCTTGTGGAGTAAATTTCAGCCCCGAAATGTATGATATGTGCTGCATTTGGTGCACTCTCCCCGAGGCAAACCAGGGGATCTGTAAGTGGTACTATTTTTCCTATCAGCCCTGGAGAGTAGTGTGGCAGCCCTGTGTGTTATTAATGGATAAAATCTGAGCAGCAGCCAACCCCAAGGTGAACCCTATGCATTTAAAACATTTCATCAGACAGCTAAGTATTTTTTTTTCCTTCACTACAGCGGATATCTCTACTGCCACCACTCAATAGATCCCGATAGAAGAGAGCAATAGCTGGACTCACTAATGTGAAAATTGATAGTATGAGCTCTCCAATGAAATATAAACAGCTCTGTGTTTCTTAAGTGTCAATATCACGGGGCTGGGCTGAGGAGGTGGTGCGGTGGATTAACCCTAGAATTATCCAGGAGGGGGGGAGAAGCTGGTAAATAGGAAATATTTGTCCAATCAGCCAGGGCTCATTTCTGAAGTGGATAAGATGGGCGGTTGTTGACTCCCAGCTGCTGTCAGCCAGAAACCCAGCTACAGTTTAGAGCTCCTGTAAACTGTGTTGTTTCCAGAGGCGGGAGGAAGGTCAGACGGGACTTTTTTTGCTCCTTTCCCCCTACCATTTTGTCTTGAAAAACTGGGTAGAAGAGGGGATGAGGAATGGTGTGAGAATTAGAGCCGCAACTTTGCAGATGCGCAGCCAGGCATGCTGCATTGGGAGCAGCTCCTGGCAAGCTGCAATGTTGCTGTCAAAACAGCATTTATTAGAGGAGCAGCTTATTCTGGAGTGAAAACCTGCGACATGCAGAACAAATAACCTGACTTAAAGAGAACTGATACCTTGCACGCTCATTCCCTCTTACATTTAGCATAACCAGAAGGGTCCCTGCAAGGGAAGGCAGGTGGGTTGGCATTTGGATTAGATTTGGTCAGATTACCCAAACTCTTTCACTGTTATTGTCTGCATTTATGGATAATGAAGGATTGCTACTTTCCACCTTCTGCTTTGGCTGCGAAACCGAAAACAGCCAAGACTATTCCTTTGCTGGTGTCAGAGTCACCTCCTGGTCCCCATATGCGAGCTGGACATTGCTAGGTGTGAGTTACAAATAGCCCAGAGCAATGTTGTGCTTTTGACAAAGGGTTTCCATGGAAACTTTTAAATATACCCAAGATTATGTAAGTTTATATCAAATATACCTCCAGAACATTTATCCTGATAGATTGCAGAAACACATTTTTAAAAAAGAATTTACTTACATTTCTTTGGTCTTTGTTCCTTTTGAGGAAAATAAGCAATTCTGCATACTGCTTCTCAATATTGAACTAATAAGATTATTGAGCTAAGTGTGGGCAAATGGGTACACAATAAACCCAGCTTTGACTGGCAAGGGTTGTGGGGAGGATAAGAGAATTAAAAAAATACAAACCACACATCCTATAAATCATAACAAAGTCACTGAAAACGTCTTTGTAAATATATATTATATAAAGTGTTTTTCATGCCTGTGTGGCTGGAGACTTGGGCTTCTTATCTTTTCTCCTCTTCAGCTTGTTTATCGAGCTTTCAAGCTGCTTGTTGAGGCTTAACAACTCATGAGTCCTTAAGGTCTTATGAGTCAACCCTGGAACCAAAGCATGTGGTGGAGGACCATACCTAAGTTGAGGGTTCTCAACCCCGAGTGAACAGACTGAAGATTTGGTAAACAAACCAAAAAAAGACTTAAGATAAGATGGCTGAGCAGCCCTCTGGGAGAAGGGGGGAAAGGGGAGTTTTAGCAAGAGGGAATTACCCATCTGCACAGGAACAGGAGGGCACTGCCTCCAAGCACTCTCAGATCAGCAGGTTTTCTGTAAGTTAGGTACTCATGGGTATGGGTTTATGCCTATGCAAAGCAGCTTTTAGCCTGCTCTGAGGCACTGGGAAACTTCTCACTGGTGGTGTACATGAAAACTTTCCCTGTACAAGTAATTTCTCTGTGCAGGCTTTAAATTTAATTCTCGGTGCCATAACTCAGAGCTGTGTTTCTGTTGGAACCCGAGACCTAAGCCAGTGCCTCTTCCAACTCCCCGTTTTCCCCAGTCTGGTTTCAAAACTGCTGCAGGCTTCACAGGTGCACAAAGGTTTGTGCAGATGACAGTCAGAACAGGTCAAATCGTTCCTTGTTCTGCTCTCTTACTGTCTTCAAAATGCGCTATGGTTTAAAAATAAAACAGTTAAAAAATAAGAGGAGATAACAGCATACTTGCTGGATATTTTCCTGGTACTTCATAAAGAATTTTAAATGTCAAATTAAAAAAAAAATAAAATCTACGTTTGGAGAACTTTAGGCTGGACTTTGGAAAACTAAGTCATACCTTTAAGAGAAATACAGAATTCAGATTTATATAGACATATATACTGAAGTATATAAAACTCATAAAGCATACCCTTTATACCCAAAAGCATGAGATTGGTTTGAATATAATGAGGTTGTGTAATAAAAAAGTAGTTAGCAGAGGAGGTTTACCTGCAGTTTTCTCATTTAATGCTTAGATTTCAAGCTTCCATTTTCCTGTGTACTGACTGGAGACCTTTAACGCAGTCTGAATCTCATGAAATATCATGACCTCAGAAGTAGAGAAAAACACAAGACATCAAGGAATCATGGAAAAAAATGGCACTGAGAGACCTTAAATCTGTGCCCATAGATCTGGCCAAGGGAACTCTGCAAAGTCCAAGGACTGACTGTCTGCTTTTTGTCTGCATGGGGGAACTTCTTACTTTGAGAGGTCTCCTCGCTGTTGGAGGGGCTGGAATTCTCCTTTGTTTGATGAAATGCAGAGAGTACATATGAAAATATTTCAAGTCTGGTTTTTTTTATGCTTTAGCAACAACATTCTTTTTTGTAGAAAACAATTCCCATTTTCTGAGCAACTCTGGTGAGAGCTTAATTTTCTGTTTATTATTAGTGAACATGTCCAAGAGTTTTGCTGCTGTGTTTATTATCAGTGCATCAAAGCCTGATTGATAAAATAAACTCATGTGGTCAAGAGTTGAGCTATTTGAAAAGTTTTTCTGAGTAGCTGAAGCAAAGCTAAAGATAAACCACGCCAGCTTTCTTTTCTTGGTTGGATGGAAAAGGCCATCAGACAGCTAATTCCTCTCCATTCAGAGGGTGATACTGAGAAATCATCCTGGGCACCCAAATAGGAGCAAAGCCAGTTGAAACCAGTGCTTCTCTGTCGTGATGACATACATTGTTACCTCACTTTACTTTGTTTTCTTTCCTTCAGAGCTTTACCATGGGCTGGAGTCTTAAGTAGTTATGTGGGTACCTGCCTCTGAAATGGATTTGGGAAAATTGGCATTGGTTGATGAAATTAAAAATTAAAAAAGCATTATAAAATATAGTTTCATGTGAAAGAGGGAAAAAACCAAAGGTAAGTAGGACAGAATAGCCAATAGAAAACAGTGAAGGTGGAAGAAGACCATACATAGCTCATTTAACCTCATGACTGCCATTTCCATCTGGACAAGGGCTGTTAAGATATTGGCTGGACCACAGAGGAAGAGTAGACATATGATCAGTGAAATATTAATGAAAAAAGAAATAATATTTAAAGCAACTTTAGCTATGTTGGTTCTTGGTTCCTTAGGAGGATGCCTTGCTCTTAGTGACCATGCACTGTCACTGATGTAGCATGTGTTTTTGTCAGTTAAGTTAATTTTAGGGAAAGGCTGATGCCTTCTGGAGTTGTAAATGCTCAAGTGACAAGTCCTCTCTTTCCCACTGAGCTTCATTTGCAAGTGCAAAAATGACTCCTTGCTTGGTACAGGCTCCCACTCCTAGGAAGAAAAGAAGATGGTGGTTTTGACCACTGACTTGAAAAGGCTTTGCAAATTATCACAGGTCCACAAAAGGATCAGCCAAAAGTTGGTCCTTCTCCTCTGGCTAGCAGTGGCAATGCAAACCTAGCAGGAGTGAGCACCCAGAAGTTCATCAGCATGTGAGCTGATTAAATAAATGTTCCAAGAAAAGGAGACATTTCTTGCCTGGCTTCTCCAAGCCCCAGTGAAGGATCCTGAAATCTGGCAGGTTTCATCCTGAATTTAACTTGCAGGTACTCGATAAAAGAAAATAGTGGTGACATTACTTACTGGGAAGTCTGATTAATTAACTGCACTCTGCTTTGGGGAAGGGGTGGTTTGGGGCAGCTGAAACATCTTTTAATTTGGTCCCATATGAGCCTTTCTGAAAACTGCATTTTAGATGAGTAGTGGACTTTAACTCTTCTGTATAAGAAGATACAAACTTCATCTGGATTTAAGAAGCACTTGAAGATAAGGAGGTCTAGATTTACCCTCCCTGAGTCAGTCTCATAAAAGACAGAGAGGAGGGGTGATGGGCACGCTGTGGAAACTTTTCAGAACATCTCCCTTCCAACAAGTCTGTAAAAACGCTGAGCCAAAAGACTCGAAGCAACTCACTTGAGACTCATTTTCAGCAGAGCTAAAGTTCCGAAACCCAGACTGCAAAATCTCAGGAAGCAGCTGGGTTCCTAATTAAAACAAATCGTTAATAGATTTAGCAGGCCAAATTTATGCTTTTCAATTAAAAACCGCTATTGGGCTTGGTATCTGCTTGCGTGCTCGTAGGTGTGTGTGTGTGCTCACGCGTGCTGGAGGTAGGTGTGAGTCAGTGGTGTAATGCAGCAAGGGATTGGGTCAAACCTCTTGTCCACGACATGCGCTAATGGATTCAGAACATCTTGGTAACCAGAGAACAACAACTTCAGAGCAGAAGTGCTCGTGTCGAGACAAATGTGGTGTCAAGGACACTTTATTCATTCGTTTCCTGACCACAGAGCGTTTGTCCTTCTGCATGAAGGCAGCCAGGCATTTTCCTCACAATAATTTGTTCTCATTTGAAAGCTACAAATGTTTTACAGTCAGTGTGATGGGTCCGAGCTATTGATTGACTGGTGGTCACCCAGGAAGAATTTGTCCTTCAATTAGCCCTGCTTTTTCTCATGTACTGCTGAATTTCACACTTCAGACTAGAGGATCCATTTTCTTCACTAGAGTGGCTCTTTCAGAGACGGTTCACTAAAACTGGGGTAAAAGCATTTTTGTTGTTGTTGTTATTTAAATTATTTTTATAGTACGACAATAATTCTCATTACAGCAAATTTGATGAATTGATTTTATTTCCATCTTTTTTTTTTACTGAGACAAAGATTGCATCTGTATGTTTTTGTTGCAAGAAAGAAAGAAAAAAGCCATGTGTTGCCTCAAAACATTAAGCTGCCGAAAAGTACTTTTGTTGTTACCAAAATGAGGCTAGCATCTCGTATAGCTGCTTTTGAACAAGAATAAGCTAAAAACTGCTGTAATTTTGCAAAAGCTAATTTCCCTTTTCAAGTTAAATGGAGGGCTACTTCTATAGATAATTCCTGCTCCAAAAAAAAAAATTCCAATTTTGTGTTTTCAAAATGCTGATGAGAAGAGAAGAGAAACTTTCCCTGCAGTGAGGCAATTTTAAAATTAAAAAGAATTTTTTTTTTTTTAAATAAAAAAAAGGACCAGAGACCACATATCTCCCAGAGGCTGTCCTCAGCTGATCACGGGACTTTCACTGTGCCTGACCCCTGCATGGTGTTCACATGAAAATAGAAGCTCCAGTCCCACCTCCAGTCCTCTGACTATATAGATATTTATTCATTTGTGCTATAAATGGGGTACTTGGGGTTATCGGTTCACTGTAGCAGATTCCAATGCAAAATTGGGCCCCTCTCTATATACAAACATTTGTAACAGCAAAAGACTCTGTGGGCGCTATGGCTAAATGCAGGCTGGCTGCTCCATCTGCCTAAAGATTTGCTGCAGTGCTCATATTTAGTACACTGCTTTGCAAAGTGCTTTCCGAGACATCTCGGTGGCGAGTAAACAAAATTCTCTTGCATTGTATTATAATGGGCAGCGCTGACCTGATTTATCCTCTCTGCGAAGGGCAGTGTGGTGGAGGTGCCGTGTTTTTACATATTGTGGAAATGCGGCAGTCCCAGAGACACATTTGGGGTTGTCGTGCTGGCAGCCAGAGGGGAGGTGGAAAGGGGAAAAAGCTGGGTAAATTCCATGGTGCTGCATTTAAACCCTGGAAAGCTCATTTAGTCAGAGATTAAGCTCTGAAGCTAAATCTGAAAGTGAGAAAGGAGAGGAAAAGCTATTGAAAACTGAGATTCTACTGCTGACTATGGAGGCCACATGACCCTGACACATAACTTTTACTGAGTTGACTATATCTCACTTCCTTTAAGTGCCTGTCCCTCCTGCTCACTCTCAAGGACTTGGCCAATCTCCTTTTGTAAATAGAACAATGCTTTATATTTCTCTATTACTCTGGAGTGACTATATCAATAATGCAGGAAAGGCATCTGTCCAGCACAATGAGATTATTTTTCTGATTTCGGTTGACAGTTATGGTAATAGTTTGGCAAACAATCTACTCCACCATCAATGACCACAGATTACAGCTGTTTTTAAAAATCTCAGCCGCTCCTGGAAACTTAGAAGATTGATTACATGGACAGAAAGAGACAGAAAGATGTGTCAAAAGCTTTTATGGCTGAAACTTTTAACTCTTGTCTTGCTCCCTTTTTTTTCCCCCTTGATTCTGAAAGTCAATGTGCAGTCTCGTAGCGGCCTTACGTGAGTGCAGAACATAATGAGAGGAGCAAGTAAACAAGTAATCGTGCTTTGAAGGGGATTGAGGAGCTGCTAGTACCAAAGCCTTCAGAAACTGGGATGGGAGCTGTAAAGGTGGGGTGAAGGTGCTCGTGTGGGTCTCCTGACGAGTGCGATGGGTGCTGGGGAGGGTGGCCAGGGCTGATCACCTTGCCCTGTACAAGATTGTGCTGCACTCCGCACGCTTGTTCTCCCTCTGGTTTTGTGGGGGCAGACTCTGGGTCCCGCTTACAGGAACCTGGTGAAGAATGGTATAGGCTGTACCTAAGTATTTTATCTTAAAACCTAAATTTGTCCCCCTTCACTCATGGCTTTCTTGAACTGTCATGGGGAAGCCAGTGACTGGGAGGCACCTGCAGACTTATAACAAAATCTCTGAAGAAAAGAGTTGTTTCCTTTTCATTATACATGTTATTTATCTCACATGACTCAAAACTGGGACCTTACAATCAAGTATGGACCTTGCAGAGCTTAACGCTACATTAAAGGACTTGTAACTACCAATAGCCAGAGCGGAAAACACACTGTTTTAAATGGATGTCCCCTTTATGCAAAGAACAGGAATAACACCACGAGATCTGTGTGTCTAGCTAGCACTGGGATTTCAGATACCAAATGTTCACAGCGAACTGCTCAGGGACAAATTTGCAGAACAAGAATTATCCTCAGAAATTATTCAGCAGATATTTTCAATTTGAGTAACAACGGAGGAGAGAAAATCAGAGGCTGCTTGTGGACAGGGCCATGAACAGGGAAAAAAAAGGAGGTCAATTCATCAAATAAATTATTCCCTATGAATTATTCAAGCAGGTCTAACTTAACTGTTATTCCTACTTTCCCAGCCTCACTACAGGGGTTGACAATAATACAGCTTTGTCAGTTTCTGGACTTTGATATTAGCAGGAATAAAATCTCAGAGTGCAGTTAGGTCTGCCAGAGTCAGTCAGGAGGTGAATCTGGTCCTACTAGTTGATTTTTCTCATTGGCCATGACATTGGTATGTTATCAGCCATCATGAACCCAGAAGATGCAGTCAAGAAGGTTAGTCAGAAAATGCTGACAATTACAGCAATCTTCTGATTTTTCCTTTCCTTCTCAGTTAAAGAGCAAAAATAGTCAAAGCAGTAGTGAGTATGGGTTAAGAATCCGGCTGTTCAAACTCTCAAAATTCAGGTGGGTTCATCTGTCTTATGAACTCTTCACCCAAGCCCCAATTAGTATTATATTAACCTCCTTAAATATGGGATTGCTGTGATCTTATGATACTCCAAAATGGTCTATTAACTGCCCCATTTCCTGGCTCCATCAGATGAAAATGTCTGCAGTTGGTCACCTGAAGGCATCAGTCAATTAATTCAGTGAGCTGCAGTGGGTACCCAGGATGTCTACAAAGCACAGGGAGCTTAGAGGACTCCTATTACACAACCACACATTTTTACATTATGAGTGTATGTAAACATGATCTGAGGACTCATGCACTCAGATTCTCAAAAAGAACTAAACCTTGACCTCCTGCTGAAATTGGTAAGAATTAGGTACTTAACTCCCATGAAGAAATAGGGCTCCAGTATCATCAGTGGCCTTGGATTAAATCCCAAGCAAATGAGATTATTAATTCTGGATGGTATGAACAGAACATCACACCATCATGTATTCTGTGCATTATGCATTTTGCAAGCAAGGAATAAGATATTTCAAATTTTAGAGTTCCAGAGTATGCAGAGGATGTTTCCGGTGGGCTTGGGGGGGAATTTCATTTTGGCTTTTAAGCCTATATATTATCGTCTCCTACTGAAAGTTACATCATTGCTTTGAAAAAGCCCTGTGGGTAACTAGCCATATATTTCAGAATCTGATTTTAACTAGCTTTTGAAAATGCAAGTTAACTTCCCAAGGCAGCAAGGCATTTTGAAGGTTTTACCTGAGGTGCCTGTTATATAATTCTATGACACCACATAAAACCTACTGCTATTTGTGGAGTTGTGGCATTGCCTCCACTGAATCCTTGCTAAATCAATCCGAAGTGCCATTTCCCATCTCCTTTCCCAATCATGGCTCATTAAGCATCATGCAGAATGTAATCTATTAGCACCGATCTCCTTGGCCAGTGAGAAAATCAGTTATGAGTCGCTACCTTTTATAAAACAAAACAAAAAAAAATAAAAACAACATTATAAGGCCTGCCACTATTAAAGAGATTGAATGCGGGAGGTGTGTATTTATCCCATTGAGCCAACTTAAATGTTCATAAAGACGATGAAACTTCAGTATCCTGAGTCGTTGATTTCGAGCTTCAGGTCAGAGACAGATGACTTCATGCTGAGATTTATTACTAAGAGGCGAAGCTTTGGAGTTTGTGTCAAGGTGGGCTCATCCATCACCAGAAGAATTCTGCCATAATATTCTGCTGTCAGATCCCATCTACCCTTGATCAATCTATCAGTCGGCCTGCTTAGGAAATTGTACATAAACCCAATATAATCTGATTAGACATCTAAAAACACCGTCGATGGTTAATCATGCAGGTAAATTGTAGTGTGCTAAATATGACTCCTTTCTCAGTGTGTGCACATTATGTTAGGAGTGGGGAGGAAAGTCCCCAGTTTGCTGCCTGCCTGATGCATTTCTGTCCTCGGTGCCTGGGGAATTTGTGTTAGCGCTGTGTCCCTGTTAAAAATTCGAATGCTTTTGAAATCATCTGCTTCGTGTATGTGTATAGAGAGGCACTAGAGTTTGTACTTGTAAAGTCTGGCTGTCAATTTTTAGTATGTTTTGCAGGTGAAAATAGTGGTGTTTATCCGCAGGTACAGATGATGGGCTATTTCCAGCAAGTATGGTAATGTTATCAACATTCACTTGTATCTAGTTGTGAATTTTGTGATATAAATACCTGGACCCAGATACAGGAAGGTGACATGGTTGACTTCACAGGGTCCTTCTGTTTTCTGCAAATGCCTAAAATCCATACAAGCAGGGACAATCCTGTCCATTCAATCTGTCAATAAATCATCTCAGAACCGAGGACTCATGAGCTGCCACAGCTCTGAGATGAGGATGCAGGTGGACGTTGGCCACCAGAACTACATGAAGCAGTCTAAGGGCTTTGATAACAGCAACATATCCCATAAGAAGTGGCCCAGGATTATTTGAACGTGGCTTGCTCTGAACATGGTGCAATTTGAGTATCAGGTCCTTCCAACGCATAGCTGAGATCTGGGACTGCTGGGTTGCAATGCTGAACTTCCACAAGTGAGCAGCTGATGCTGAGCTTCAGTATGGCTGAGACATTAAAAGGGATGCATTTGCTAAAATAAGGCAGACCAGTGAACTGTGCTGGCAATGTAATTCCATTACTTTCAAAGGAGTCGAGTTTGTTATAGCCAGTCAAGTGGAACAATGTTGTACCTTGAAGAAAAAAATAAGTTGGATTTTTATTATTGTTATTACAACTATAATGATAATAATAATAACTTGTATTATTATCCCTTCAATGTAAGAACACCAACGAAATGGAGATGTATGCAGAGTTAAATAGCAAACACATCTCCATAGG
>NW_010198334.1:120260-159343 GCF_000695765.1 Mesitornis unicolor
CTAGTTGTTCTGGGGTGTAAAATAAACCTGTTCATGGTTGAGAAAGAGTCTACCAGGGATTCCCAGATAAATTGCTCTGAAATGGAGTTAGGAAACACGTCACTCTCTGGTGCTTTGCCCATGCAAGGTATACTCCACGCCAAGTCTAATCTTGAAAGTTTCCATTAATTAAAGGTTCAAATCCAAAGAAATATCCAAAGAGAAGAAGGCTGAGGTTAAGGTGGGACTTGAAGAGGTACTGAAAGGGACTAGAAGCTCACCCTAAAGCTTTTTGCTTCAAGTGTCTCTGACTTCCCTATTTGGATAAGGAAAACTATGTAGATTGTCTAGACATGTAGAGACTGTCATGCATCAGCTTTATCTGAGTTTCTCTCTGAAAGGTGGCATAGACTCAGGACATCGGCAGTGCTGTGATGAGAGAGGACATTTCTCATCCCTGCCTTCCATTCATTTTCCATCCTGAATTCAGGATATGGGAAATATCTCATCAAACAGTATTCAAGGGTAATTATTCAGAGATGGGTTAGGAGAAATCCTGTGCAGGTACAGATGATGAAGGAATGTAAGGTGGACCTTAGCAGAATTTATAGTAAAAAGGACCAGAACGGCAACACAATTTGTCTTTATGACAACTTTGTTGTGCTAGGTACAAACCTTGGGCTCAGAGTTTTTATTGTTTTATTTTTTTTTATTTTTTTTTTCTTTTCTCACAGATTGATTCATATTAGGTTAGTGCTGCCTTGTGGCTTCTGGTCAGCTTGGGCAGCATGCCACACTACCTTCTGCCTGCATGGAAAGGGATGCCAAAATGCCACAGGGTTTGCTAGGCACCACGTATGCCCGCTTCACAGGGAAGGCATTACCACATGTGGTATTTAGGTAAGAATAAAGATAAACAGAAGTCCAAAGTGGATTGTGAGATGCCCCAATAAGCTGCTGTAATCACTAGGCAACACTGTTCCCACAGAGGGGTTGGTACCTGGGGTTTTCTGGGATGTGAGATTCACCAACCAGGCTCTTTCCATCCTACTACACACAGCACATTGTGCAATCCAAACGAAAAAGCCTGAATAGCACTCAGTTGGAAAAAAAAAAAAAGAGCCAATATTTATAATATCCTGAAGCCGAGTTGTTTGAAAATCCAGCAGGAAGGTGCAGTGAAGCTTAGCATCTACGTTTCAAAATACAGGAGGGAAGGCACAGAGAGACAAGGACATTTTCCCTGGAGCCCAGCTCTGAAATGCCAAGCTTTAATGATTTGGAAAGAAACACATTTCAGCACTATCGTGGCACAAAGTACAGCAGAGATGTAGTCAGGAGCATGAGCAGGGCTTTCTCCTAAATACCTAAGGGGAAGTCTGTAACCGCTCTGACCCGCTCGTGTGCCTCCCAAGGGCAAAGTGTTAACAGTGAGGTGGCCTTGTTGGGGTTGGGTGATACCATGTATTACACCACCAAAATTGTACCAAAGCAGCTACAGGGGGATTAGCCAAAGGTATTTGACAGCTGCTGTTAGGTTGAACTTTACTTTTACCACCGTGGGTTGAAAATGAATACCAAGTATTGTTATGTGAAACCATTACCTCAGTTCTGGGTTACTGACCTGACAGGCCCTTCTTTGTCAGAGATCAAATTATTTGGATTTTTTTGCAATGTCTACATTAAGCCAAGGTGTTGTGGTTGCTCTTTTAACTGTCTTGCTAATTGTTTATTCCCTCCGGGGCATTTTAAAAACCAGTTCCTTGTACGTCTTTAGCCAAAATAAGTACAGTCCATGGTAAGAATTGCCTGGGCATGTGATCAATTGATATTTAATTTTATTTTTTTTACTACAGTAGATGTTTATCTGCCTCTGGACAGTTTAAAATAGTGTAAGAACCAGGTAGTCTCATTATCAAATAAATATTGTAAAAGTACTTGAACTCCAAGGACATTTGCAATGGCTGGACAGACCATTCCTCAAAGGAATTTTAATTTCTTCAAGTAGGGCCCCTGCCTTCACAGGTAAACTGATTTCTTCCCAAACTGCTACCCCACCCTTGCCAGCATCACGAAAGAACATGAAGGTTACATTCCAGCAGAAGGACGAAGTAGCTCTGAGACGTGTCTTACTTGCTAGAATTCGTATATATCTTTCCTCTCCCCACCACTCACTTCTGGCTATTTGTTTGGAGGTTTCTCAAGGGAACAGTTGCCTGGAAAATATGATGGATGAACAAATAAGCTGGTTTTTGTTGGTGGTTTTGACTTTTTTTTTTTTAAGAGTTTCTACTGTCTACAGATGCTTTTCAACCATGGGAAAAGCATTCATTCCCCTCAGAGGTTAATTTCCAGTGAGGGGATGGCAAAAACCAAGCGGCCATGTGGCACATACATGGTTTGGATCTGTACCACCTTGCTGTGCTATGTGAACTTTCCTTTTCACATTATTGTGGTGTAACGCAAATAGAATAACTCCACTGGGAGTGTCACCAAACTTGGGCACACCACTCGTCACCTATTATCTGTGCTTATGAAAAGTCAGCACCAGATTTTTCAGTATGTTTCCAACACTGACTTACACTGCACTATGCCATTTCTTGAGCCCTGCTGGGAAGCCCTTCCATTTCTTTAAAAAAACTAAAATATTTTATATTTCCTTATAGGTAGAATAATGTGCTGGTGCTGTTCCTTTATCACAGAAAATGAAACTGGTATGTGGAGAAATCATGACTAGTGTTATCCAATGAAATAACCTAAAGAGGCCAGGAGTAACTACAGAGTTTCATCATTCCTGAAGGCTGACTTTAGGATGCAATAGCACAGAATTAACTATGGATAACTAACTTCAGGTGCAAATTTAGTAGCGGAAGGTGAAAGGGCCTTTTGCTTTCTAATTATCATCAGTCATTGGATCCAGCCCTAGCTATTAAATTTAATCTAAGAGGCTTGCCCAGGATCACAAAGGCAGTGAGAGTACATCACGGCAAGAATTGGCTCCCAGTTCTTGGCCCCAGCCATTTCCCCTTCCTCCACCCCAGCCTTTCCTTTTGTACTTGTATTACTTTTGTCTGTGCAAGTGAATATCTGGCACCAGTATTTGTGCATATCTGGAGATCACCAAGCCAGTTGGGTTTTACATTAAAAGAAAAGAAAACAAAAGAGAACAGTTAACCTTCCCCTACCCCACACCCCTCATACATGTTCTTTACTGAGCTGTGGCATGCTGAATTAATTTGTTTTTATTAACCAAACTCAGGATCGGTAGGACAGCTAAAGGGGAGGAGGTAGATATCAATAGATAATCATGCTGCTGTGGATTAGAGGCACTTAGCTATGTATTGTACCTTTGCTCTCCCAAGGGTATGATTATATCCCTTGGCTATGCTTTAGATGATGTTAAAAACATACTAAAGCAACTGATACCCCTTCCAACCCCAAAACACATGCTAAAAAGAGAGATTAATCTCCTTTGGCAGCTGATCACCTGCCTCGTGGTGAGCCACTTTCATTGGAAGAGGAAGGGCAGGGCTGTGTTAGATGTACTTGCTGCTAACTACATGAGCATGGGAGGCAAATGACTTCATTGCATCTGTGCACTCCCTCGCAGCCTTGCTCTTGGGTAATTTTGCCTCTTTATTGAAAAATGCTTAGAGGCAGAGAAAAAGAGAGGCACATCAGGAAAGTATGACACGGGATAGCTAAAAACCAAAGTGTCCTGGCCATCTACCAGATTCCACTACAGTCATAAAAATCCATCTTGTAGATGTGTTCACGTGAGCGTGGTGAAAGGCCTTTGTCAGTGCAATAGATGCAGAAGAGAGATGCAGAACAATCTGATGTTTTCCCCACAGGCAGGGTAGTCAGGAGCTCCTTGATCTCATCTCAGTTTCAACTCCTTCTGCGGCCTTTAGAAGGTCACTTCACCATTTTTTCTCCATTTGGAAAAATGGGAATAAAAATAAATCACATGCTTATCTAACTATCTCCTGGGGTTGGTGTGAAGCTGTTAATAAAACACTTTAAACATTGAACATGCTCTGTAGGACTTGCCTTTATTATGAACTTCGTAAGTGTGTCCCAGATGAACCACTGCTGATGGGAGGATATTACTCCCACAAATTTTTCTGCCTGTGGAATCTGGCTATGTAAGGGGACTAGAAGGCAAATGATGAAAATACAGGGGAAAAGCAATACTTATGAAATAAGTTCAGAATAATTCCAGATTATTTAGCTCACAGGTCTGCCTGATCATTGCAGTTGTCTTCCTTTTGTACTCTCATTACATGCCAGGACTACCGACCTCTTCTCCATCTCCTTCACCTGCACGTTCCCATTGCCAGAGCCTGTACTTGTATCTATCAGCCCTGTAACCTTCCTTACAAGACAAGATGCAAAAGATAGAGTATATCCTCCAGTAATGATTGCCTTCTGTATGAGATAGCTGTTTCTCTAGGCATTTCTGATGCTGAAAATTGCAACAAAGCCACATATGCCATGTCCTGAACACAGCTGTTCTGGTTATGCAGTTTCTATGCTCTTCTCCCACCCCCTGATGATTAGGTACCTTGCAAGTTTGACTTCTACACATAAAGTGTTGCCTTGTGTTGACAATGTGAAACCTACACTCACTGAGGCCAGGCAATTTTCATGTTCATTTGTCCTGAGAAGTACTTAAACAGATAACAGTTGAACATTGGCTTCCTTTACATTTCTTTCCTTACATATTTTGTATCTTCAAACACTGAAATTTAACTTTTCTTTCCATTTAATTCAAGCAGAGAACTTTGGTCCAAAGATATTACTTCCTGAAGGAAATAATCAATAACTGGCTTTTTATTTCTTATTTATTTATTCTTTGTTGTTTTTCACTCACCCACCCCTTTTCACATCCATTGGAGAGAACCAAACCTTTTAATACCCAGAATCCTTCTGATCCATCACTAATTGTCCCTATTTTTTAGGAGAGCTTGGCAGGTCTGGTGACATTATAGAAAAAGTCCTCCCTAAAGAGCACTGCCAATTTCAGCTTTAATTCCATCAGTAAACAACTTTGACTGTGTTGGGAAAATTCCATTAATCATTCATGTTCTGTGAAGAATGATACACAAAGGAGCTGTCAAAATCAAGCAGCTACTCTCCATTTGTTTGGTAATTAAGAAACTCCAGGCCATTCTGATGGCACAGGGATGCAAATTCCAAACCCAGCTAGAACCACTTGTAATGAAACGATACAGAATCACCTGCACTTAAACTCCAGAGGCCAGACTTTAAAGCCCTCTTTCCATTTCTGTACTCTCAGTGGGTGTGTTTAAGGTCACTTGCACATCTGAATGCCCCATCAAGCATTTTGAAGTCTAAATTATGTCAGCTGCCCTGACAATTATTTGTGGGAATACACAATAAAGTGCCAGGGCCTGAGAAAAAAATATAAATTAAAAAATGGAATGAAAGAGACAAAATAAAGTCAGTCAGTAAAAATTCAGATTGTGGAATTTGTTCCTGAAATTTTTACTTCAGTCAGATAGCCCAGTTTTCCTTGGACCCAGCTCTCCTCTCTTCCCCCTCAGTTTGTCCGCTGCCTTTCCCATCCTACAGCATCTGCTCCATGATAGCCTTACTTATTTCAGGATGATTTCTTCTGGAGTAATGAAAGGGAGGCAGGAAAATCTGCCTCTGAGACATTAAACGTGGTTGGCTCTTGAATTATAGCTAAAGATGACTTTTTTCACAGTGTTTCTAAACTTTTGGTGATGTCTATTTAGCCACTCTTAGTTTATACTGGAACTTTATGCTTATGAAGCTAAGCTTAGCATGGACTGAGAATGGCAGGGTGGAGAGTTAATAATGTATGGCAACTGACTGTAATTTCAGATTTGCTCCCCACCATGCTTCCACAGAGACTAAAATGGTAAACATACATTGCCGAATTTAGCCAAAAATGTTCAGAAAGAAATGGCCGAAAGATGATCAATCAATTGATTGACTGATTTAATCACAGACCTTCTCTTCTAATCAAACTGGAACTAGAGGTTTACAAATGAAGACTTTGTTAAACCTTCATACTATAGAAAATTACATCTGCTTTTGTTGGTTTAAACCAAGAAATATTATTTGGTTTTCTATATAACAAATAATTATATACAATATTTTATGTGTCATATGTATATTTATATTTCATTATAGAAATAACCCACTACAGATGGAAAAGTATTCTGTGCTACCTAGTGTATAACTGCTGCCTAGACGTCTACCTGGAAACTGCAAATCAGGCAATTAAATGCTGCAAAACCCATGCACTTTTAACTGATGGTACAAGCTCAACTGTGGCCCTTCAGAAGAAATCTGTGCCTTCGGGGTTAGTAGTACTTCATGCTGCCGACTTGGCTGCCTGAAGCTGAGGGCGATGTATTATTTATGAGATTATTATTAGATCAGTAATGATGATCAGTAATTCACTGGTGGTGCTTGATTTTGGGCAGATGTTCTAGAATCAAAGATGTTCGAACAGATGTGCGCAATGGCCTGATTTTTATGCTGAGGTCAGTTTGCCTTGCAGACTTTCCAAGCAGTGTCATCAGGCTGACCTGGTGGTTGTGATGGGAATCCCCTGGGAAATGTCCCAGGACCCTCTTCCCACCCTCCTGTGCTGCTGCTCTCCTCTTCCCACTCCCAGGGTGCTCCATCACCTGGAGAGTTCCCAGCCAGGGCAAAGGTCTCCTCAGGTGGGATCAAACACTAGCAAAAACCTGTACTTCTTTTTTTAACAGAAAGATTTAATAAACCCAGTCATTTATTATGAACACTGTACCAGAAACATGGCCCCTTTCTGGTATTTAAATGTGTCCTTTCCTTAAAAACACAATGTACTGTCTTGCTTACATGATACTGGCTTTGACATCCTTAACCCATTTATGTTGGTCCAGCGAAGTTGAAGAGAATCCAGTGACATAACAAACATTTTAAGAGGTTTTTATATTTTCTTCTCTTAAGTCTGGGGCTCACCTCTGTTCTTCAAGGTCCTCATAAGCACTTCTCCCTTGGCTCTGTCAACTCCCAGCATTTGGGAACAATACATGGTCATTCAGACTTGTGGGCTAACCAGGCATTTCATCTTCCTTGGCCTAATATTGATTTCCAAGAGAAAAATTTCGAAACTATATTTTGCATTTTAGAGGTAGCAAAAGCTAACTAGCTTATTGGTTATTAATCTAAATCAATCAATCAATCAATCAGTATGTGCTTCCATTAATGGGCTTTATTTATTTAGGATTAATTAGGGTAGTGTTTTCCAATTATATATCACACCTGCAAACAGGTTAAAAATGCATGTTTCACTTTGCCCTCTTTCACGGCAGCCTGAGCTATGCCATACAAGCTTTCAGATAAAAGCATGCCCAGGGATGGTTGCTGCAGCTTAGCTGACTCATGGTAAATTGCTGAATTGTTGTGATTTGATAATCTCTACTGGTTTTTTAATGGAAGCTAAATTTTTTTCATGTTCCTCATTCTCTGAAGCTGCTGCTTTGGATAAAAATGCCATCCATCATGAAACTAGTGACACAACCACGAGAGTGGGCAAAACTGCTCTTCTGTACAGTCTCATAGCTTATGGAAGGCATTTAATAAATTCCTTAATATTAGACAGTTTTAATCTACATGACTGGTAATTGAGATCGCTACTTGGCATACATTCATGCTGCATCTCATCTCTCTCTCCTATGTATATCACATCATATCTTAATTAGAAAAATGACTAGGTCTGCCTTGAAATACACTAGGAACGTGTCTCTTGAGGAAAAAAAAGCAAAGTCTTGTTTCAAACTCCATCTCTTTTGACTGCAGAGGAAGGATCAGAAGTTATAGCATGCATCACATAGCCATGAATTTTTCTACCTGATGATAGCAGCTGTTGCTCCAAGAAAGAATTATCAGCCTTTTAATACCTGACTAGCAACTTGTTGAAATGACTGAGGAGCTGAGGTTTTGTTATATCAAGTCTGGAACTGCATCTGGAGGATGAGTCAGCTGAGGTGTCTAACGTGGAGAGTCAGATGAAATCAGGTGTGGGTTCACAGCCTCAGACCTAAACCCTGGGAAATGACAGGCCCATCTGAGGATCTCAGCATAGCAACAGGGCAAAACCAAAAAATTCCAAAACAAAAACCAAAAACTCTTCTTCCAAGCACTTTTTCTTCTCAAGATGCATGGTAACTTTTCTGACCACAGCCCTACAGAAAAAGGGTGGCCTTCGTTAAAAACATACTACACATTCACAGATTTAGGGTCTGCTTTTCAGAAGCGACTTTAGCCAGCCTCTTATTTGCCAGCTCTAAAGACTAAATGATTACAACTGCTTAGACTCCATACTCTTCCATACACCCAAATACAGGGAAATGCAAACACTAACAGTCAGTCTAGGACCTTGAGCGGCAGCCAGAATTTCAACAGGAATAAAATAAAGCTGAAGGAAAGTGTCAGTCAGACAGGGTAAGGATTAGTGAATCTGTCCTTAAAGGACAGCTGTAACCTTGGGTAGCCATCCTCAAGCAGGATAATCTGAGAGGGGATCTCTGTCTAGCTCTGGCATTTCAGAGTTGCCTCCTCTGTCTCAGCTCACGTCAGCAGAACCTGGATGGTCTCGGAGCAGTCAAGGGATTTCCAGGGATTGCTCGGTTGTCTCTCTGCAGAGGCCAACGTGAAGACTTCTGCACCACCTAAGCTCTATTTGGATGGCTTACATGGCTGTAAACAGCCTTATACTGGCAGTGCACACAGCAATGGATTTCACTTAATGAAGGCAAAACCAGTCCCCTAGAGCTGCGTAGCTGCTAATAGGGATGATAATCTCATTCAGAGCACTCCTCCCTTGGTCTCTCTTCCACCGCTGCTGCCTTTCCTTAGGCATGCAGAAAAGCCTGTGATTTTTTATTTTATTTTTTTTAATGCCCTGTTTTCAGTAGGGCACCTTAAAGGTCAAGTAAGACATTTGATATATTTTAACGCAGCCGGCTTTGGAGATGAACAGATTTGACATATTTAAATAAAACATCCTAATAGCATGTTCTGGCCTTGAAGGCCTCAGGCAGCATACATTGTATTTGTTAGACACTATGGCTTAATTACTCTCATAAATGAATTATACCCATTTCAATTTAAAACCATAAGTGTTGCATTTGAACTAGGGTCAAATTAAACTTTCTGTCAATTATGCAGATTACTTAAGCAATTATGTAAATTGTTAATAAATTCTTAAATGGAGGGAATTTTTTTTCTTGCAAAAATATATATTTTATGCATTACCAAGCTTAAACACTTTCAGAGGACAAAAGTATGGAAGGGAAAAAAAAGGAGTGTGGCTCTAAATAGCTACCTTGGGATTTGCCTGCCTGCCTATCTCCACCTTATACACTGGTGGGTAAAGGTCGTCTACTCTTGAGCTGAATCAGGAGAAGGGGGTCACTGAGTTGATGCTAGGTGATAGGTTTTTTGTTAGGTTTTGTTGGGGGTTTTTTTTTGCCACAGGTTTTTACATGGTCTTAGGGTTGTCAGGGCATCTGTCCCATAGTTTGTAATGCAATTCCGTAGAAAGAAAGCTTTTGGAAGTAGTGACTATACCTCCCTTTTGATTTTCACCTGCTTTACTGCTTGAGGTGTTTCTCCTTCAGAGAGGAAGAACCAGGATCTATGCTATTTATTTGAGCGTACAGTGGTTACAGTCAAGAATAATGAAAACAATAATAAGTAATAAAGTAAAAACATCCCCTTCTCTGGACTTGTACTCCCTTCCCTACTCCAACCACTGAAAGCAAAATCCTGATCTTGCTTCCATGAGGGAGAGGGTGGAATCACACATTTATGACCAAGAATAGACAGAATTTAGGCCACTGCTTGCTGGATGTGTTTTGATGCAATTACACTGAATTTATTTTGGTGCAAGAGGGATTGGAATTTTCAGGGTCCAATTTTAGTCCTGTCATTAGGAGGCTCAACTCTCCCAAGACCTGCTAGTCCTCCCTCATACACCAGTTTTATGCTAGTGTAACTCTATTGACTTAATTAGAATTACTCCCTGCAATGAGAAGAGAATCAGGTCCATTAACTTCAATGGGAACTTTCATTAGGACTCAGTGCGGTCTCCAGGGACTTCTAAATGAATTAAAGCTGCATCCATTTTGTGCCCCCACAGAATCCCAGAAAGGTGCAAGTTACATTTCTGCGTTGCCTCCGCCCGTTTTACGCTGACTTGCACGTTGCTGTTATTGAATCCTGCTGATTTGTGTTCCTCCCAGCACAATTTTTGCTTGTCAAAAAACCACAGAGGTTTCCAAGTTCCTACAAAGACGCGTCCGTGATTTATCTGCGCCTGGCACTCGACTCGCAGCTAGGCCTGTCTCTAATGTGATGCAAGTTCTTCCAGTGCCGGGTGGAGTGAGAACTGGAAATCCCACCAGGAAAAACAGGAAAACAGACCAGTGGTTGGGTCTGGGAGTTCAGGAGCTTTTGCATCTCAGCTTTGGCAAGGGCAGCGTTCAAACCCAGAACTTGGGCGTTCCCAGCTTGGCCCGTGACTAATTGAAATCCTAATAAAGAAAAGGCCTCTGCCCTCAGTCCTCCGGGCCACTTACCTTGTGCGAATTAACATTTTAACATCAGTTATAAAATGTGCTACATCTCTGGGAGGTGGGTGGAGGGGGGCATGAGGGAGGGGGAAGCATCTAATGCAATGAAATATGCATATCAAAGCCTAAAAAGAAATAGGAAAATTCAATGAATGCTAAATTATGGATCTACAGAGGGCCGTCTTTGTTAAAATCTACACAACAGTATCTTTAAACTCCAGAGTATTAACCAAAGGCATGGGGGCAAACATACCTGGCAACCCTTTACTTTTTATTCTTTGTGACACAGAGATATTACTTTATAAAATATTAGATGAAAGGGCCCTTTCAAAGCTACTTTGCTTTTATGGTGCCTTTCTTTCGAGCTGTTCTGCATACTTAAAAGTCAGAGCCACCTTGAGTGGATTACATTTTTTTTTTAAACGTGCATTATAGCTTTTCTCGCAGCAGCCAACGTAACAGCCACCCGACCTGCGTTCCCAATGCCTTGTTGTCATCATGATAAGCATTTACTGTGATAGGAAGGCAAAGAGAATCAACCTTCTTAAACACACACAAAACCCTCGCTGCTTTGTTGAAGCAAGCGGCAGCCCCAGCTCGCAGGGATGCACAGGGGCTGTAGACAGAAAGCTATTTAGGGCATTGAAAACAGGCTTATTACCCTGCTATTTTTTTGTGCACAGGATTTTTTTCCCTCCCTCTCTCTCTCTCCCTCTCTCTCTCTCCCTCTCCCTCTCTCTCCCTTTTTTTTCCGTGACATTAGAGAGTCCGAAGTGACATACATTTTTTATAGCTTCATAAAGTCGTCTCCTGACCGGGTCACCCTTCTCATAACTAGGGAGCAGAACGCTTGAAAAAAGCCATTCATCAACGTGAAAGGAGCCGCTGTCTACTGGCTCCAATATGCACACAGTCTGGCAAGATTCAGCTCAGTGCAAATGCTAAGTTACTCCTTTGCTAATGCCAAATGACCCGCTCACTTCTATTAGCACACAGAAGGGGACAAGAAGGGCATGGCTGCTGTCCGTGTCTGCATAAATGCCTCTCAAGATGCAGAGCGGGATCAACACTTCTTGCTAAATGTACTGAACACATAAAAAAATTAGTTTCATATTTATACTAATTAAATATTCAATTAAACAAAGATAAAATTATGGGAAGAAAATTTGTTCTTGCCTAATGGGCTATGTCCCGTTTATTACTTTTCCACACATATACCATTAAAATCTCTGCAAAGGGATGCAGGATTCTTGCTCCTGGTTTATGTCTTCCCCTGGCTCTGCCTCAGCTCTTTGTTCTGCTGTGAGCCCATAGGACGGGGTATGTAAAATCAGACAGAGGGACACACAGACTTCCCTTGCTGCTGCAAGAAAGCTGCGCGCTTATAGACTGCTTTGCAAAATGCAGATATCCGCAAAGGGCTTGCGTGCGGGAATATACCGATAGATCGGGGAAAGGGAATGATTATCCTGGATAAGGCCTCGCTTTGCTATTAATGATGACCAAGACCAGATGCCTTCAAGGAACACCCTGGAGACCCTCTAGTGGGGATCTCTGGGATGACCTGCCAAGAGAAGAAGTTTCTTCCTGACCCTGAGTAATTAGAGTGCCAGGAAGCCCGAGGGTTTACCCCAACCCCTTGAAAAAAGTATGTTGGAGATGTTAAAAATGAACAGTAGTTTTTGTCATTATCAAAATAAATGTCAAACGGCTTTTCCAATCTTGCTTTTGAGTCCAAAGAGATCTCGCAGCAGTGAATCTCATAGGCTAATAAGTCACTGGGTTAAAAACCAACAAAGCCAACACCAAGGAAACTGTTTACTTTGTCAAATTTAAATGCACTTCATTGTTCTTGTCTTATAGGAAGACTGATAAATCATTCCTTGATTTAACTTCTGCTGTAAAATACTTTCACTTCTCTTTTCTCTGACTCTTCTCCCAGTGCTAAAGATTCCTCATGGTTTCAAATTGTGATTTTAAGAAAGTATTTCACTACCCTTTTTCATTTTTGTGACGTTTCTATGAGCTCCTGTATCTAATTTTGTATACATTTTGCAGATAAAGTGATCATAAACGGCTTATTCATACAGCAAAATGGTACTACTTACTTGTCACATTAGTTCCAATTTTTTTTATTCTGCCTTCTGCTCTTTTCACTGCTGCTATACATTAAGCCACAGGCTTATTCACCTTTCCTTAATGCCCAAGACTTTTGTATCTTTGGTTTTTTACCCTGGTAAGATTATATATACCAGGGAACTTCTGGAAACTGTGAGTCTATGTTATTAGAGCTATGTGCTTATATAGGATTTCCCTTTTACCTAGGGAAACATGAGATCACTGTAAAATTTCATCTGTACAAATAGTTCATTGAATACCTTTCTAATCATCAGCCAGAAATAATTGTCTTCATTTTTCTCCTGAACTGGGCACTTAAGTTTTAAAATAATGTTTATCAGAATACAGTTTTCTCAGAAACAGATTGGGAGTATATCGGCTGCAAGTCGGTCCAGCAGAAAATTAAAGTGCATTGTTAGCACTTCCTGGATAATATTCTTTCCAGAACCCACCTAAACAGATCTTAGATATTGAGTGGAGGAGGCAAGCTAGTCAAAAGAAACTCTAAAGCTTTTTTTTTTGAGGCAATCATCATGGTGTTTCGTGTGGGCCTTACAGGAACTGTCAGTTGGACATAGCTTCCCAAGCTGAATGGACGCCCATCATGTTGCAATAAGTCTATGCTATGAAATTCAGTGACCCAGTCAGAGAAAAAAAAAATCAAGCTTTTATCTCCTAAGCTTTGGGTCAAAAGTCCCAGTGGAAAATTAGGCCTTATTAGCCCTTCTTTTGTTATTCCTGTTTATGATCCCTCTCCAGCGAAGAGTACTTCTGTATTTCAAAAGCCATTTTGCAGTTAGATACGTGGAAGTCAGAGAAAGGCAAAAAATGTGGGGGAAGTTCAAGTACGAAGTCAGTGGTTAAACCCAAACTGATGACCCCATTCCTTAATGCAGATACACTTCTGTCTGCTTTAAACCACCTGTGCAGGAAACAGAGAATAACAGACATGAAGATACTTGGGTGTCAAGGCAGCCGGGCTGTAATTGCCAATTATAAAAGGAGACGGTGAGGCTGCAATATTGATTGAGTTTTTGGAAGAGAAACTAAAGTAAACACAGTACATTCTGCAAGCATCATATCTTCATCGTGCCAAGTTAGATAAAAGAGGGCCAGAGGATTTGTGCTATAGAAGTTTGTCAAATGCTCCCCTTGACAACTGAAAGTCTTTCCCAAAATGGTGCCTCTAGAGAGTTTGCTTCTTTTCCATATAATTTACCGTGAAGCAACAAACTCACAAAAAGAAAATAAAAAATAAAAGTCCTGATTGGTTTTGAAACAGAGATTCTCTGTAAAATCTCAAATGGTTTCCAACTGTTTCGCATTCAAAGTATTTCCAAATATATGTGGAATTCAAAGCACAGAAACAATTGGCCAGTAGGAACGGATGGAGTTTAAGCATCCTTCGTTGCTTTTCTGCCATCATCCTGGTGAATGCAGGGTGACACTGAGACTCTGATGACGGACACTACCAAGCTTTAGCAAAGGTCAAATGTCTCCTTGGATCAGCTAGGCTCCAATTCACCTGCAGGCTGCCTGTGCTGTACCTACGCTTCCCCATCCTACGGTGGTTCCAGATGACTCCTTGTCTTTTTCTGGGCATATTGAAATTACAACCGGAATCAGCAGGTGACAGAAGCTCTCAGTCCTTCAATCTAATCTTTGAATACAAACCATAAAGAAGAGATATCTGTGAAGCAGAAGGGAATTTGTTCACTGCTGAGGAAATCTTCAGAAGTTTCCAAAAAGTCAGTTTCCAAAAACCATGGAAATGTAGTTTCTTTTGCTAGGCCCCATGTTTTCTTTGCTAGGTTTTTTTGAGGATGTGTTTTCTTGTAAGATTGGCTAAACTGTCTAGTTACAGCCAGTTTCATACTCACAATTTCCTTTGGTTTCACTGTGACTTGTATATGAATTTGTGGGCAGAACTGGATGGCTGAGTAATTTATAGAGAAGGTCAATACTAGATTTGTGTGAATAATTGATTTTTCAGCTTGTTTGTGATTTTTTTTTAAAATAGACTGTTTAGAGTCCAGCTGAAAAAGAGCCTTTGTTATGTCTTGAATGCCTCAGTGAGTTGAAGAAAAAAACAATCCACACTGAAATATTTTATTCTTGGGAAGTCTTAATTTTAATCAACTTAAAGTGTACTGAGAACAGAGCAATTCAAGTAGAAAAAGAAAAATAACAAAACATTTGAGTTTTCCTAAGACTTCACAAGAAACAATTTGGTCACTCCGACTTTTTCTTTTCTTTGCTCTTAAACCAGAAATACATTTTGAAAGAAGCTTTTACAACCAAAATATTTGTCTAGCTGTAACTGTTGCTAAAAATGACCACCAAGCATGAAGAAATTGAGTTTTGTCTTTTCTGTAATTTCTGTAATTCTTAAAGTCTTTGCTTTTGTCTATCAGGTCTTGAGCTTTTAATTTAGACCTCAAAATATATTGAAATTGAAAGTGAACTGAAAGAAAACATTGATTGGGTTCTAAGCAACCACGGGTACACCAAGGGGACTATTTTTCTTTAATACAATCCTAGCTTTTCAAGATTAACTGAAACTCTGTTAACAAGCAAATGAAAACCCTTGCGAGCAGAAGAAGTAGCACTACTTGCAGATAACCCTTTTTCTTCCAGTCTTCCAATCTGAGGTCTATTCTCTTTACAGAGTACACTGAAATATTCCCATTGACTTCAGGTTTCTATTCCCCATGTTTTGTATCCCTCCTAGGTTGTGACATTGTCACTTCCAGCCCCTATATAATTTTCTGACCATGCTTTCCCAACAACTCTCATGTCTCTCAGGCACACAGTGCTGCACACTTCTATTTCTTATAACGGCTTTGCCCTAATCTCTCGTTTCCATTCTTCTGCAGCCTGTTACTTTCCTCTCTTTCACTGACACGCTGTCCTATCTTTTTCCTCCCTATCACATCTTGCTGTTGGATCACTTCGTGCTGCATCCCATTTGCATACTGAATACCAGCAGAGACAAGGTACCAATGTCGTGGGACATGACCCACAACATTTAGATTGAGACGCACATTTTTGGATCACTCACCCTAATCCCAAATGAGATGAAATGCATCTGAGCCACAACTTTGGCAGATGGCTCACAAATCAGGTGTTTGCAAAATCCCCTCCAAAAGTGGGAAGCATTTGCTTATGCTTTGTAAATTCCAAGACTCCCCTGGTGACAAAAAGCCTGGTCCTCTCCTTGGGCACCCAGGCAAGGCTATTTCAGGAGATTTCCCAAAAAACATACATGCTATTTTCTGTCTAAACCGGCATAAATTTTTTGGAAAGAATTTTACTGGGCCTTTTGGGAGAGTGGTTTTTTTTTGTGTTGGTTTGGGTTTTTTTTCCTTTCTTTTTCCCATTTAATTTTTGGAGCTCACCTAAACCTCTTGCTCAGTCTCCTGTAGATAATTAGCTTGAATGCCATTTCCATCCGTTGTGCTAATGTGAAATCAGACAATGTCAGGAACTGGTAGAATGGGTTTTGAAATGAGATTGCTTACTTTGTGGGTGTGCAGAGGGGATTTTTTTTTTCTGAGACTTGGGGAGCCACTGGGGAGTTAGCTTCAGATATCTTTTCACTTGCTTTTATTAACTACATTGCACAGAATTTGCATCGAGTCAAGAGTGATACACAAATGGCTGCAACAGGGGGAAAAAAAACCCCTGCTCGCTCCCTTCACTCGACGCAAACATTAGTAAGAGGGTTACAAAGGGTAGTTATGAATCATTTGGAAACCCTTGTTTTGCAACCCTCTTTTAATAGTTGCTTGTCCCCCTGATGGTTGCTGCCTGCCCTCTTCCTGGTGGTATCTGTATCAGGCAGAGATGTGTTAATCAGCTTTATGAAGTTTGACCGCAGCGAGCCTCCTGCCTACAGTCAATCAGCGCCTGGCCTGATGGTGCAGTTCTCCTCTCCGCTGTTCCACTGGTTGAGTTCATTGTTCGGGTACCCTTGGTGGAGTCACCCGGGAAGGGACTCTGCGCGGGGTCAGGGTGTCTCTGTTTCATCCTTCTCGTAAAGTTTGAATGAAGCTCAGTTGAATGACGCTTCTTAAATAAAGTGGCTGTTATTTTTTTTCTTTTTTTTTCTGATTTGCCTCCAGATTCCTGGGAACAAGGGGCTTAAGTTTTGCCCAGTGTTGTAAGCCGGCAGGAACAGCAAGAGAGTCGCAGATTTACACAGGCATAAAACGAGTGGAAGTGAAACCAGAGTCTCCAGTTCTTTTATCCCGAACACAATGCCCTTTTGCCTTTTCTCTGCCTTCCACTGAAAAGAAAGATCCCTACACCCACCACCACATTGCTTTCCTACCACCTCATTACTCTTCTCTGAATGATTCTTGCTTTACCATTTCAATGGGGAATGGGTCCGAAAAAATTCACAACAGCCCCCTTGTCTCCAAGGGAGGAGAGGAACCCCGCAAGGTGCCGGGTGAGCTCCGAGCCCTCCCATTTCCTAGGGAATGTGCTTAATATCTTCTAGGCTGAACCCCGTCCTTGAGCTGTGATCCAACCATGACACGTGTGGGTCTCTGCCCCTACACTTGTTTGAAGCCCTGTACCAGAGCGTGTCGATGCCTGTCCCCTGCCCGTATCAAGGCTGCAGACACCCAGCAAGTGTAAACCAATCTTCGCAGGCGCGCCAATGCATGCACAGCAATTTGTTAAATCTCTACATATGACACCTCCTTCCCCCAGCACCCCTCCCCACGTCTCCTCTCAGCATAGTTGAACTTTAAAGGGCCCAGGAGAAAACAGAAATAAGACTTTAAATAATTTATTTTGGAGAAACAGTCAGTGAAGAGGAACAAATAATGTTTCACTAAAAGAAGCGGGACCTTTGACACTCCCCTTTTCGCTCGGGTACCTGAAGGCCTAGCCGGATTGCATTAGTGAAATTTTCATTTGATGGCATTTTAATATTCTGCCTTGATGACTTTTTAGCAACATTTACTTTCAGAGGTCTTGAGTGCTCCCTCGGAGGAAATGAAACATGTCAAAGCCCATTACAAAAATCAAAATTTAAATACCTCGGCCACGTTGGGGCTCACACACAATCCCATCAGCGCTTAAACTGCGGCTCACAACTACTCATTCACTTGCTCAGTTGGTAATGAGTACATTTGATGAAGCATTCTGGGGTCACGGAACATACGTTAGTGATCTAAACTTAACCCATTGATTGCTTACACACAGAGGACTGGAGGAGGGGGTATTTTATTGAAATGTAATGTTAGAATAATTTCCGCCATTGCCGAAATAACTTTTTTCATTTTCTTTTTTTTTTTTTGACAATTGTTTTGATGAATTGGAATGTTAATAAGTGTGATGGGAGGGCTTTATTTAAGATGGGGAGGAAGGAGCCAGGCTGGGAATACAAAGCAGTTAGCTGAGCTCTTCAGCCACTGACAGGCAAGTGCAATACTGGAGCTCTCTTCTTATGAAACCTGCATTTGGGCTTCACTGGCAATCTTCCTTGTTCTCTAACTTACCTCCTTTTCTTACTGGCACTGGTAAATCAATTGGTGATCTAGAAGCAAATGGAGATATCCAGAGCAGGATAGTAAGGTGGTAGCCAGAATGTGCTAAATTCTAAATATCACAGCTATCTTCAGCAATTAAATATTTATAAAGTATCTGCATAAATCAATCCATACATGGACTGCATTTGGTTCTGGTGCAGAGATGGTTTTCTGGACCATTCCCTTTTTCTCCTTATTTTTCAAGATACCTAGCACAAATATCTGGAAATGTCT
Source organism: Mesitornis unicolor (assembly GCF_000695765.1). Lineage (NCBI taxonomy): Eukaryota > Metazoa > Chordata > Aves > Mesitornithiformes > Mesitornithidae > Mesitornis > Mesitornis unicolor. The sequence goes on from NW_010198334.1 coordinate 138,757, forward strand.
GTCTGTCGCTTTTTTTCTCCTCCCCTTCCCCCTAAAAAGTAAGAAGCTTTCTTCTGCTGTATGTTAACCTGGTCCACGAGACAACCGTGATATCAAAATGCCAATGTGAGATATTTTCTGCTACCATCTTGAGCAAATGTTGTATATTCAGCAGCTTAGTGGTGGTTCCAAGAGCAGTCCCAGCCAATGCTTTCCCATGCCCAAAGAAGGCTGGCTCCAAACTGCTCTTTGGCATCCCAGTGCCATCAGCAGAAGTCTGCTTGGTCCATCCAGCAATTGGTGTCCTTTCAGTCCGACAGTTTTTCTCCATCCTCTTCCTTTTAACTGCAGTGGTAAAAGCAGCATTCAGAAAGCAAATGTGATGCAGAACCCAAGAGTTTATCAGGATCCAGAATAACTTCTTATACAGGAAAGGCCAGGTATCACAAAATCATTAAAGACAACATGAAAGCCACTTTCTTCCAGCCAAAGACTTGTGTTTCAGAGCTCACGTTTCAGCACTAAATTTAGTCCACTTCTGTTCTAATTTTAAATTTGTCTTTAGAGCAGTTCTGGTAAGATACACTACCAATAATTTTGAGGGGTTCAGTCTTTGGCACTGAGGGACAAAAATTGTCTTAATTGAGTAATTTGTTGAAATAACCATTAGCAAGCTGCAAATTGCTCCAAGTTGAGGTCAGCTAAAAATCTAAAATCTGGGGAATTTTGCAAATACACTGAGCAAAATTTGGACTCACACTGAAGTTCACAAAGGACAATCACCTCTACAGCGGATTTCACGTGTGAGTGATAGGATGGGAAACAGCCCCTTGAAGATGAAGGAATGATCAAACTTTGGAAAACAGCTTGGATCTCACCTGAATATCAATGACCCCTTGAGCTGATGGGAGACTTTCTCCCTCACACACAATTAGATAGAGATTAGGCTGGGCTGCAAATTCCCAAAGGCAAAATACAATAAAAACATTGTACATGGGGAAGGTTGTAACCCTTCCTTTTGTTGATGAAAGAGTAGCACGGCTCTAAGGATTCATAACATTAAACAGTTGTGGGCATTGTGAGGAGACCACTATTAAATTGAATCAGGCCCTACCACTATTCTGTTGTGGGTTTTTATTGCTAGGAGGAACAAGAATGCAGGAAGCATCTCGAGTGTAAAAGCTCTTTCTGGGATTATGAAGGACAAGTGGTTCAGTGCAATTTATACATGCTATAAATGTTGTCAGAAGTCCAGTTGCAGCCTCTTACCAATTATTCTGCATTGCACTAACCAGGAGATGAGAAGGGTAAAATACTGGTTGTTATAAACAAACCGTAGGAGTTCCCGTTATTCCATCTTGGCTTCTCTTGGGATACAACAAAATTCATTGTGGGCAATCTAACTATAAATGATTTTGAATTTTTTTTTAGTCATCTTCTGGAAATGTGCTTGCAATCAATTTTTACATGTAAGAATAGTTAGCAGGAGCCAGTTTTAACCACATATATTTAGATGATGTCAAATAGCAAGGCAGGCAGTTGGGAAATGGGGAATTATTCAGTGAATCTGTGTAATGAATGATTTTGACATTCTGCAAAGCAAAAAAGGAGGCAAATTCACAAAACTTGTTACAGATTCTTCAATCAGCTCTCTTAGTAACTAAGCAAAATCGATACAACATGAATGAGGGATCCTGAAATCAGGTAAACGAGACAAATATAAGCAGGCTTCTGCAATTCTTATTCTTGGTGAGTGCATTGAACTTCTTGCTTTTTGCAGAATTTGTCAGTTTCTCCATTACAGAAACAGGGAGCAGAAATTGATCTGTGAGAGCTGTCCTCGTCACATAGTAAGAATGCAAAGTAAAGGACCTCATGTGCACTCCAGACTTTGACGTCTTCATGCTCGAGCCCATAGAAAACAGCAGCCAAGGAATTTGACTGCTATGTGACAGATAGTTGCTCTGAGACAACATTACCATTGAAAAGCAGCCTGGCTGCATTTGCCCTGGTTCTGCCAATCTGACTCAAGACCTGTCTATGAATTTGCTGACCCATTTCTCCCTCGTTCTGGTGCCCGCCCTGCACACCACGTATGCTATAAATCCATCGCACGGTATGCTGCACTGCTCTTCTGTAACATGAATTTATGCTAATGGCTGTCTGCATATGCTTATATCACATATCTATATTAAACTTAATAGTCTGTTACATTGCTTCTTAACCCTGTGTCCACACATGATTAACTTTTCTGATTTCTTTCAAAACCGTTATTAACACAGTGTAGCATTTCACTCAACATGTCACTAACTTTCCCTGCCTGATGCAGGAGTTGGGGTAATTATGCAGCCCTATAGCTCTTCCAAGTAACACTGTACACAGGGAGCTATGAGTTATTCAGAGATTTGGGGATCTGCATGGATGTGTGTTTGTGTATACTCGCTTTTGTTCCAAGATAAGTAGTGGTAAAGGGCGATCCTTCAAAGACTGCTTTTTAGTCAAAATGATCCTTAACTAAGTTCAGTCCTCTGGGCCCAGAAGTCAAATGTAGAGGAAAGATCATTGGCATGCTTGCATTTGTAGTGATATTCATGAAAGTCACTTGGAGGTGGAGGCTGGAGTTTAAAGAATAGTTCAGATGATATGGAACTCGTTTGCAAAACTTTCTGGAGACCTGCAAAGAGCCAGATCTGAACCACTTTGGCAATGCAATGCTCACAGTCATAAATATTCTTTTTATGCAAATATCACACTAATAAAAATTAATTTATTTATGGCATAAAATATTGTATTTGCTTATGGATGTATAGTTTCCTTGGTACGGATGCAGGCTTCTCAACTTTCTGCTCAAGGGAGCACCAGCAGACTTTCGTACCTCAATCATGGCTCCGACTGTGGCTGCTAAAACAGAGATGTTTGAGCTGGAAGGTTCTGCCACCCAGCGTACTTTCCAAAGTCAGAATAGCATAGCAAACTCTCCTGCTTCATTTTCATGACACATTCTAAGGTTAAAATGCTGCTGTCATTTATAAGCCTCTGGAAACCATGAAGTTGTGCTGGAATCCACTGCTGGCCATTGGAAAACCCTGCCTGCTGCAATTCACACTTAAAAGGGAAATTTCTTATTTCCCACTTATTTTATCTATGGCCTTTGATTTTTAACTGTTTGGAAGATGGGACAGCAAAGAGAAAAACCACAACAAATTGTATATCAGCTGCACCTTCACACAATGCACTTGCTGTGTTAATTAAAGGGAGTAATAGGAACAGAGCCGCTGGTTTTGCTGCATGAGGGTTGGTTATTCCTAAGGCAGGTGAAACAACGTTCTCCAAATCAGCAAACAGGTCAGCATTCAAGGGTTCCCAGTTGCAGACTCGACAGCCCTGGCTTTCACTGTCTCTAGATCTAGGAAAAGGAGAATTTTGTATAGGTTTAAATAACAAAGTAAAAGCTTAAGTAATAATTATAAGGTAAGATCTGCAGGTCATGCTGGTACACAGCTGAAGAGAGGTATGAGCCAGATGTAAATTTAACACTGGAAAATCTTTGACTCTTGTTTTCTTAGTTCAATGGCCACATGTTGTTTTTCTTCATTCTCCGTACCTTCATCATTTTGAACCTTCTCTGTGCTCACCATGATACCTTGCAAGACAAAAGGCCTCAAGAAATTTTTCACACAACACTAATTAACAGGACCATGAGTTTTTACAGAATTCTCTAATAGCTGCATGCTAATTTCAAAGTGTTCTTCAAATTTCCTCTTTATCTTACTTTAAAACCTTTAGACATCATGGTAGAGCAACACAAAATAATAATAATAATAATAATAATAATAATAATAATAATAAGAATAATAATAATAATGACGACAGTGGTGATAATTTTAATGACACAAACTTAGACTTAACAAGTCCCTGTGGATGCTCAGCTCCTGTCTGCTTTGCTCACTCCATTTAAATCCAGTGCTTTCTCATAATCCCCATAAGCAAGAGGTTGTTGGCTGGGCTAATGGGACAAAGCAGTTTCAACTATGTTATAAAGTATCACAGAAAGGGTCATTTTCATCAGACACTAAATAGACATAAGCTCTCAAGCGAGTGTTTCCGCTCCACAGGCAACTCCCTCTATGAAACTTTCCAAACCTGTGCCTGACCTGTTCTCCTACCCTTGCACAGAAAAGGAGATCCACCTCCAGGCTGGGGCTCTACCACCATTTTCACTGCTGCAGTAGAGATTAGGAACAGTACAGGAATCTTACCAAGGAATTTCTGTCTAAAACTGTCTTTTCCAAATTTGAACACGACAAAAAGTAGTATCAGATGTGAGCTGATAGGATGTCCTTGCTTCATGTACCATTACCCTGCAATTCTCTGTTGAAAACTGTCACCACTGTCTTGTGTAAGGACACAGTTGAATCCATGGAGCACATTAGTGTGTGAGCTTTGATGGGTGACGGGGATAGACATCAGCGTGGATTGCACTTTTTAGCTATAGAGACGTGGTTCATACTCTGAAGAGCTTTGAGCCTTGATAGACTGCATGTGAAGCAAGAGGAAAAGAAAAATGGAAGCTAGTGGAAAAAGTAGTGCAAATAAACTGTTACTCCCTTGCTATTTGTTATTTTCCTGTTTAGTTTAGTTTGTACAAAAGTTTTCTGAAGCTTATTAATGACAGTGGTATTTATTCAGCCTAATTTTGAATGCGGAAAACTAGCTAAGTTCGAAAGATAAGAGCCCATGAAGAGAAATCTACTTCAGCTTTGCGGAGCAGAGTCATGAAAGCCCAGCTATAATAGCCCTTGCCAAATACAGATTTCAAGCTGTCCTCAAATAAAGCTTTCAGATACCATGGGAAGGTAGGAAAGACAGAGATCCCTTGGTTCCTTTGAAGGAAACAGCACCCGTCTTGTTGCAGCACTCTCTCATCTCGCCGAGTGGGCTGACATTTTTTACACTTACTGAGGGGACAAATACATAATTTACTGGCTTATGTGCAAATGGACTTCCAGCTTCTGCTGGATCAGTTCTGGCTCACAAACTTCTGCTCCAGTACTTGAACTTACTTTATCCTTTAGTCTCTGGCCAATAATTTTTATTTTTACTGGATGACAGCTCAAGTGATAGAACTATTTCTCTAGCATTATGTATGCCTTAACTGGCAGACATGAAGCTATGAAATCATTGTTATCATGATGCAAAATCACTGTACATGTTGTTTTTAACAGCTATTGACTAAAGAAAGATGCTTGTCAATGGCATTAGAGATAACCTAGATCAAATTGCTCAGATCTTGGGTCTTGGCCATCCGAAAGCTGGGAACGTATCTGATCCAGCTCAGTACCATATTTAAATATAAAATAAGTGGCAGCCAAGTCTATATGAGCTCTATAAAATATTGGGCTCTCACTGGTGTAATACACGTAGCCATCATGAAACAGACTGGGCACCAGGGGGGCAAAAATAGAGCAAAATACCAGAGTGCTCTTGGGATTGATTGTATCACAGAAGTGAGCAGGGAAAAGGAAAGGACTTTTGATAGTGGAAAAAAAATGACTTGGCAACTCAGGGATGTGTTGTAACAAGAACTTGAATAAAATAAATAGGGAGCATTTTCAGGCTGTGGGGTCTGAATGAATGCAATCAATCTTCCCTCAGCTGGAACTGCATCACTCTCACCCACAGCTCCCTCTACTGAATTAAAATCTCATGGTAACTTAAGTTACAGAGTGAGACTCACACAAGGAACATTCACCGAGGACTCCATGATGTGTATAATCATATATGGGATTTATGAGTGGAAGGTTTTGGGGAGTTACAGCCTCCCCTTGGTCCATAGAGTGTGTCTTGCTGGTGGCTTGATGTGGCATGTTCAAGAAATCCAGCAGCCTCTCTGTTCAGACTGGGTCTACATCCACACATGATGTATGCATGAGGATAAACTAGTCATCAAGCTAATGCTGTGTCTTAATTTTCCATGTCCCATGCTGGGATGCCTTACTCTTACCTACCACCTCTTTATCAGCCCTCTAAGTTCTCCTTACTTTCAGATTCACGCTTTTCTTGTCCCTTTTAGGATGCTGCTTTAGTGGAACCATGAAGGAAATGCCAGAATCTTTGTTGCAGTGCCACTGATCCTGCCTCCACTTGTGTTATTACCTCACAATGATTTTAAAGATCCTGAATTTTTACTGGAGCAAACACTTTCCCCCCAAGTTTAGGGGTTAGTAGGCTCCTCCTTCTGAGCAGAGAAGCTGCAATCAGAGCTTCTAGGTGCTTGTTCATCCAGGTGGCAGAGCAGTTTCGCTATTGCGGTTTAGGAAGTTGCTGTGCCCTACTTTGTGCATTAACTAATGTCACATGGCTCTTTGGTTTTTTAATTATTATTATTGTGGAAACACCTAATATTAGCAAAGTTCATGTGAGACTCTTGAATAAAAGATTTCATTAAAACTCTTTGTCTGGCTATTTATTATGCTGTTGATCCCTGGAAATATAAGATGTCATGTGCAGGAGTCAGACCTCCAGCTCTGCAGAGTTTCTGCTAATTAAATTGCTAAGTGTGTCTGTTATTAGGAAAGCCTTGAGAAATGCAACGAGGGGAGGGCAAGAAGTGCCCATCTTGTCCTTTCTTTGCAGAGCAGCGTTGGGATCACTCTGACCTCTTGTAGAGAGGGTGTCTATGCCATTTCACCCAAGGAGAGAAAACAGGGACGGGCAAAGAGTAAGAGCTGGGGGAAGCCACGGCCAGGAGTTATTTGGAGACTTTCAGGTAAAACTTGCGCTGCTTAGACACACACTTCACCCTCTCCTCCCCCAGCAGCCCTGTGCATCTGACATTTCTGTCAAAAGATACCCTGAGTCGCCCCTCCTCCCTCCCTCTCCTTTCTCATCCCTCTGCCCTTTTTTTTGCCCCCGCCTTCTTTCCCCTTATATGTGAATAGTGAGAAAATGACTGGAAACAATGTGCCAGTTTGCAGCACTTTACACTGAGGCCCTTTTCTCCTCGCCCCTGACTCGCGAATGACTGAGAGTTGTTTTATTGTACAAAGATTCTCAGAGAAAAGAACTTTTATTTTACCCAATAACACAAGAATGGGCAACGGGCAAACAGTTACTGCCTTGTTCCCAGCTGCCACTCAGACCGCGGCGGGGGAATCGCTAATGGGGTCTCTGTGCTGCCTCTCCTCTCTCCTCGTCTCCCTCTGTCTCCTTTGGCTCGCGCCTCAGTTGGCTCCCTGTAAAATGCTTCCCATATAAGCTGCTCCACTCTGTTTAATAACTCCACCTTTAGTTTTTCGGGGCAAAAATATCCGGATTTTTTACCCTCCAGACTTGGAAGGGTAGCATACAAGAGGAGAAGGCCATAGATGTGGTGACGCAACTTGTAATTTGTCCCCTTGCACCTTGAAAAAGTGGAATATAGGGAAGAGCAGAGTTGCAGCAGAGGCCCATGTTATGAGAAAAAAAAATTAAAAAATCATTTCCACTAATACTTTAGCTGTTGATTCATAGTTGATATCTAAATGTCAGCCTTTTACAGCTTAATCATGGCTTTATTAACCCCTCTTTTTCCCAGCTGAAAGGCAGGCTGGCTAGAAGGAAAGAATAATAAAGACTGGAGGATGGGGAAGCTGAAACGTGAAGAGTGAATTAGACTTGTTTAGAAAAGAAAAGACTAGACAAGAAAAGACAAGCTGGGAAAGAAGGGTGTGAAAAAAAACCTAACGTGAAACATCATGCCATTGGCTGTGCAAGTGTTTCATATTCTCGGCAGCAAAGTACGAAGCATAGTTGTTGGAGACATTGAGAATTTGGGAAAAAAAAAAAGCTTCTACTTAATTTCCTCCATAATTCTCAAAGCTCATCTGTCATTTAAAATCCTTCTAACTTGTTATACACTAAGTCTCCGATTATGGATAGGATTTTCAGATTCTGATGAAGTTAGGTACTTAATGAGACATGAATCACCACATTTCCTTTGAAAAGTGCACAGTTTGGGGGCTGTTTTGAGTTGTTTGATTTAGCAGGATGCCATTAGATTAGTAATAATATCAGAGTCCAAAGAATTTTCCATGATGGATTAATATATGTTTCTGAGAACTTTTAGTCACATATAACATAAGCAAAAGTACCTATATTTAAAGCTGTGGGGCACTTTTTAATTACAATACTTTAGTTTTGCTTGTTTGTAAACACTTCCTAAGCTTTCTGAGTATACTTCAGGTTGAGGTATTAATTTTTTATTACTATATCTTTTCAGGAAAAAAGTTTTCAGTCATTTTGAGAGACTGAAAGGAATTAAGTTGCGTGCTAAAGAATCCACACCATTATGAATTTTTGTCAAGTATCTGAGCTTCCTTCTTTGATGGGAAGAAAACCTTAATGCTTTTATCCTATAGTCAGGTAACCAAACATGAGCTTCTGCATCTCCTGAGGATCCCTTGGCTTCAGGTGGAGAAGGAAGGAGAATATAATGGAAATTTTGCCACTTCTAATAATTATATCTAATAAATAACTGTAATAGCCTTTACATATTAAGGAAAAAAATAATTGACATGCATTTACTATAGAGAATTTAAAAATTATAGACAAATAGGTATCTTAACAGGGTAAGATTTGTCTGAATATCTGTTCTAAATCCTGGAAAAGCTGAGATGCTATTGCTAAGAAAATCCAAGTGCATTGGACTTAAACTTGCTCTAGGCCAGTTGAGACTCTTTCTTTATAGTCTTTCATCCCATTTAATCTCATTCTCCCTCTTATTATGGATAAGAAACACTTATTTTTGAAATTGAAAAGATACAGGCTGATATATTTGAATTCAAAGGTATCTTCGCTAAGCAAAATGAAGATTTTACTCAATAGATAGCCTGTATGTAGCTGTATTGATCTGCCCCATTTTTCTTGGCATTGCAGAAAAGGGAAATACATTTCATATTATTCATGTCAGAATTTCTGAAGTGGGATCCCTGCTTTCGATGTTAATTTGCCAGAGAACATATTTAGTGGCAGGATTCTGTAGAGATTTCAGGAAGGTCTTACTACAAGGACTAGACAGACCTCAAATCAACATCTATACAGCTATGTTTCCAAAATTTCTGAGTTGGTGGACCAGAATATAGATTGGGTTGTGCCTTGGTCACAATGCAGTGACTGGCCTTGATCAAAGGCAGACAATTTGGTTTCTTCACATCACTCATTTCAGAGATGCAGATCTGCGGGAACAAATTCATTTTATTCTAGTCCATAATGAAAAATAAAGGGAGTGGTAACAGCTCTGTGTGTACAGAGCTGCTAAAGCCTGTGGAAACCCCAAATTCAAATTAAACCTCGATGCTTTGCCCATAAATTTCTCCAAGTAAATGTTATATTTTGGCTTAGTCTCTCTTTCTTTCCTGCTCACATTGCTGATAATCTCCACAGTGAGTGTGGTCTTAGTTAACTGTTGCTCAGGTTGTAACTCAGAGAAGCAATTCAGGCTGCGAGAGCAACATTTCAATTATACGAATAATCAAATTCAAAATGTTATTTGAATAATTTGAGTTCTTAAATTAGGCAAGCACTTTTTTGCAAGTGGTCTATAAATTACATTTTCCGCTACATTGGCAGTAAACGGGTAATTAATATCTCAACTTTTCCTTCTTAATGTTGATTTAAGAAAAATAAAATAATCTTAGACCATAAATGAGCTTTGCTTTCATAGCTCAAACATTACTGTCCCTGCTCACTTAGCTGTGTAGCTCTGCTGTCTTTCTCTTTCCCATAACTGGACAGATATGTAAGTATGCAGATCCTTCTGTTTAATTTAAATAGACAAATTCTAGAACTAAAGAAAGTACAACTAAATTGTAGTATTTTGTCTGTTAATTTCAGTGAAAATAGATCTCATCTTCAAAATGAAGAGACTTGATTTGTTACTTCACATCCTGTACTGACCAGGCATTTGGGTTTACTTGCCTAATATCAAATTAATATAAATTTGACTGCTTTCCTGATAGGACAAATGTACCTATGTTAAAACATTACAACAATAAAAGTTTGCAGTGCCATAATCACTGAGAATGCATTAAAAACATCTCAGCCAACTTCTCAGGCTTTGTGAAAATGACCTTTTTAGGTTTGCTAATCTAAAGGATAGTAATTCAAATGGATAATATGGGATGAATTGTTAATATTTCTCAACCGGGGATAAATTTTTAAGTGGACCACTGGGTGACATAAAGAAAGGGTCATCAGTGACTAAATACATACATAGTTTAATCGGTTAACCCCTGCTATAGGTATTATATTGATAGAGATGTTTATAAGAAATGCATTTGCTCATAGTGTGAAGGTTAAACACTTGCTGTTCCCTTTCTAGGGTTAAATGTAATGAAGTTTCATCTGAGTGGCAATAAGATATATAAAAGACAGCAAAGGAGACAAAGGTGTGGGGGGGAAGAGACTTCATGTTTCTAAAGCTGCACTTAGAAATGGTAGAAAAATGCAAGGGAAATGAAACTATCTATTTCAAAACGATCAGCATTTTTCATTTTTATTTAACCCATTAATTTTTTGCAAAAACGTGTATCAAGCACCGATGTTTCCTGTAAACTGTGAGGAGTGCATAGGAGGCTAATGATAGCTGTTCTTTATCTGTGCATTTCATTTGTCCATCCTTCCATCTTTTAGTAAACTGGGTTTGTTTGCAAGAACTGTTAAAAAAATATTCAAAATCCACTGCATTCTGAATTCTCTCAGACTCTTTAAATTCTCTCACACTCTGTTTCCCCAGTCTGCCCAGAGCTACAAGCTGAGCCAGCAAGGTGGTATGAGACTGGTAAAATATCAGAGAGACAATAACATTTGCATTCTTGGTTGTTTTACTGTGGTGCTTGGGAGATGACAGAAAGTGTGTGGGGGGTGTCTACATAACTGAAAAGAAACTTCACAATACACAAGAAGCCCTGATACATACTCAGCAACACGGAGCCTTTATGTTAGCCAAGGAGGTGTTTAAAATCAGGCTTAGCACAGTTTCATATAAACATAACTTACCTAGATGGACTCAGCTCCCACATTTGGTCAACCCAGAAAAATACTTGCTGGCTGCTTTAAACAGAGCCTGAATTCAGCAATTTTTTTGCCCCAGTACATCCCACAGAGCACTGGAGGTCAGAACCTGCAAAGACCTTGTCCAGAATCATATTTTAAACCCCACAAAATCCCCTGCAAGTCCAGCAAGTGAGCCCCTCTGTGCTCCCAACTGCCGTGCATCTCCAGCCCTAGATCTTATGGAATATTCAAGAGCATTTCATTAGATTATTTTTTACCTGCTCCATCAACCTAAAGAGATATCAGGCATGAATGTATTTTGTTATTTGAGAAGATGAATGCACGATCACAAGTAATAGCTCCATCGTTTCCTACTGGTCAGAATCAGTAGTTGGTTAATTATTCAACAGGCTCTGGTGTTGCTGCCAAACCCGTGCTTTCTTCTCCGAGAATAACAGACAAGCCTGTTAGAGCAGCTTTCTTTGGACTGTCACTTTAGTGTTGATATGGGGCTTATTGAGACGCTGGCACTTTAATTTTAGTTTATTCTTTTATTCCTTTATTTCTATCATTAAAAACGTACAACCCTGCATATTTGTGCTGGCAAGCTAAACCATATTAATGTTACCTTTGTTACACCACGCCATTCTTTTGCAGAAATCATATGCACGTTTTAATGTCTTCGCTGAATTTTAGAATTAATCTGTACCTCTTTCCTGGTACCGTATGTTGCTGTTTTCCACTAGTATGGAAATGCAGGTAATCTTACGCCCTCCGTGACATGGGCAAGTGCTTTACAAAAATGCATCTTTGACGGTTATCTTTTATACTTTAACACAACTAAAGAGTTAGGCTCTTAACCACTAGGCCTTGTACTACTTTGGGATTGGACAAAAGGCAGAAGTCTTGTGATAGTAGTATCCATTTATGAGTTTGCATTATCATTTCATAAGGCAAAACAGAAGGTGATATAAGCCCACTGCCATTCCTTAGTTTTTGACGGAACATATTCATCAAAAAAGCATGCAGTCCCCTGAGCCTGCAGCCATATGCTACAGGAAAATGTCACCAGTTAAAGATGTATTCATTTGCTGTTTTGAAAACTCTGTTTGATATTCATGCATTCCAAGTGTTTTGACCTAGATTTCTGTAGAGGCATTAGATCCAGTACTGAACAGGAAGCTAGACAGCTGTTGCTTGTGTAGTCAAAGGAAGAATTTAAAGTAAGGGGGGGAAAAAAAAGAATAAAAAAATGAAAACATTTATTAATGCATGCCAACATTTTGCACAGCCAATATGTTTAATACTAGATTAACTAATATAAGCATATGGAGATGCATTTGTTGCAAAGCTTTAAAGAAAAGAACAAAGAAAAAAGTTGGATGTATCTAAAGTTCACACAGAATAGAATTTGCACTTTCTCCTATAAATGAAAGCCTGGTGAAATGGCAACATACTTTAATTATAAGCTACTTGCTAATGTCACAACATTTAAGTTTGGGGGCTATATTGTAGTACAAACCTCTCAGTGTATGCCTTGCGTAATCCAGAAACCTACAGGTAATAAAAATCCTTACTGAGTTCTGCAGCTTTGGCAGCACATTTCACCCCAAAGTCACATGAACAATTTGTTTGTTGTAACTGTAGATTCCTTTCTAGTAAATCCATGTACAAAACAGATAAAACATCTAATTATTAAATGCTGGCATTTGTTGTATAGCTGTGGCAAAGATGTTGCATTTTGTTATTACTAGGTTTATACAGATCTAGTAAATCTGGTGTTCATAGGTCCTTTGGTAGTTGAGTAAAAGTTGTAAATAACATCAGAAACAAATGTTCTCTTGGTTTGATAGGACATTATAGTGGTACTCATCTAATCCAGCTTTGGCTAACCAAAAGCCAGATGTCACAGCTACTTGTCCAGGTCGTGTCTGTAGCTCTTCATACCATCTACTGCAGACATCTTTTTGGGGTTGGGCTGGGGAGTCCTGGAAACAAGCCTGTTTCATTCCTGTGACTTTCAGTGGAATTTGGCTTATTTGTCCAGGTCAGGTGCCAAACCTTGAGACAGATACAGACAAACAGTCCCCTTCAACAGTAATCGTGACCCACTCAATTTTTTAGGATTAGTGGAAAAACTTTTAAACTGTTAAGTTCAAGCAGTAATCTTATCAATTTCAGGGTTTTCCAGTTTTATACTGAGTCAGCCAAAAATAGAGGAAAAGGTGCGAACATTTCCCCTCCCTGAAAATGGTTTTCATTTTCGTAGTGAAAAATATGAAGATGGATTTTTTTCCCAATAGCTCTTTTCCTAAGTGATTATCAAATAGTTTATGCAAACACATTTCAGCTTATGGTTTATTTATAAACAGTTCAATTTCATTCTCCACAAAGGTGTGGAATTGGTTACCCAAGCCACGTGCTGGTTATTTATTTATTTACTTACTTATTTATGACTGGGTGAATGAAACTTTTTAAACAAGGGAAAAATGAATGAAGTATAGCCAAGAAATGATGCTGCAGTTCAGAATGAATAAATCAACAGGTCTAAATGTCATGAAACTGAATTCTCCAGTGTCTTCATGAATAGTCAGTCAGGTACTCGTGAACGCCTGTTGACAACTAAAAGCCTGCACATTCAATGTTCTGGTTGGAATACACACACACACACAAATATATATAGGCATACAGCCTCAAATGATGTCCCATAGAAATGTCCAGCTCTCCTGTTCAGATATGCTGTACATGCTGTGAGCATATATCTACACGGATAGGTTGACATAGAAAGGTATATATGCAGTAATAACCACTCTTCCCAAATCACACTGTTTGAACTTGAGATAGAAGAACTTCAAATGCAATGTCAAATCTCAGAAATCTAATGAGGTTTGCCTTCCTAATGCAATCCCCTAGTGATGCTCTGGAGATGACTTCTTGCACTGCCAGAAGCCAGTTAGGGGGAGAAGGCTTTTTGGGACCACATGTTGTCAGATATGATCCTGCAGGTGTGGCAGAAACATCATGCTATGAACCCAGGAAATGGAGTAACAATGAAGATAGTTAAGAAAGATTGGAAAAGATCATGGCTGTGAGGGGAGGGATTGAGCAGGGATAAGAAACATAAGCCTTTGGTGACTGGGGTTGTAGGATTTTTCAACCAGAATAAAAAGAACAAGAAAGGTCATAAGCACGTGCTTTCCTGTTGTTTCATGACAAACAGCTAAAAGTATCTTCCTGGCTGCTAGAGAGATTTCTTCTGTGAAGTAAATGTATCAGAGTGAAACACTGGACTTTCTGTCGTCTGTATAACATCTCTGTATACAGCCCTTATTTCCATAGCAGTATCATGCAAAGATGCTTCACATAATTCTGTTCAGTAGTGAATACTGTTTTAGGTGAAGTTTAATACATTTGATACTTCCCTTTCCCAAATTAATCGACAAAGTTAGAGGTCTTTCTAAGCTTAGTTGGCCCACTGGGCTTGGTTGGGTGCACAAAATAAATGTTTGGCTAGTCTGACATCTGGTTACCTTTGACACCCTCCCAACTGTCCATGAATTCATTTATGTCTGGATCATCTGGGCACAGGACCAGGATGAAGCTTGAGCTCATTTCTCTGGTAATAAGATATTTCAATCCCTCCACCCTTGCTTTTCCAGTCAGAAGACACTTTGCATCTTAAACTGACATATTTTCAATTTTTATAGTCTACTTTTGCAAGATCCTTCCATATGGTTAAAGTTAAAATTCACAGAGGCTATAGATAGCTGGGTCACTCTTTGTGCCGGCTGAGTTAGGAAACACTATCTCTATGCAACAAAACGTCAACTAATAATGGTTTAGCTTTGCCAGTAGCATACCTGACACAAAATATCTTGTTATCCAGCCTGAACCACTTGGAAATTAGCAGTAGCATACTGTACTATAGCCAGTTTGAACAGATGGATTTAGAACGGGAGACTCAAATATATCCCTTTTTGGAATTTGTCTGCCTAATTTACTCATGTTACTGTTACAGGGATACCAAGATAGCTGATGATGCTGCTCTGCACTGTATTTACTCGGCTGCATTGCCACACAGAAATGTGATTCATGGGCTCGCAGGAATTGCAGATGGAAGAGCCATATTAGATCATTCAATCCATCTCCCTGCTGATGCAGAATTGCTCGCTACAGCTACAGTACATTTTCTAGTGTTTTGTCTGGTCTAGTTGTAAAAGTCCTCTGACATGGGACTTCCACTGCTTCCCTTGGGAAACTGCTCCACAGTTCATCTTTCAAAATTGGCACTGTCAGAGACAGGCTGGAGAACTAGCGGGACCACTGACCTGCCCTCAGTTGGGAATTCCTCCCTCTCTAATCACTAGGTCACCCTGCATGAAGATGCTGTGTCAACAAAAACACATGGTAGTTGTGGACATATCACCGATTTACAACAATGAACATTTTTTTTTCTTTTCATTTGCAAGATGCACTTTGCTTTCTCAAACCTACCAACATGTGTTGCCTTTTTATCCCAATGCCTCTGGTGCTGGTCCCTAACATGGTCTGAGCAAAGGCTTGACACTAAAAAGCCATCAAAACAACCTCAGCTCATCTCTGGATCCTTGCACTTCTGATGTAAAGTTCAAGTTTCTCATTTTCACAGAGTCCTGGTGCCATCAGTGCCAGTCTCTTCCCTCTCACCAATGAAATTGTATTTCTGGAGGATTTTGGTTGCTTGTTTACTGCTACAGCAGCCTTCGTTTTATTCCATAAAAGTAAGACAAAGGAATTTTCCATTTTCTGCTTGTTTAGAAAAAGTCTGGTGAAGGAGGTGGGAAATGTGGTCAATCAGCACCAATGAACAAAATGTCAGCAAACCAAGAAATGAGAAAAAAAAAATACTTATTTGAATTAAACATTACGCTTAAAAATCTGAGTACACATTATTTATCTGACTTCTTTTTGTAAGGAAAAAAAAGTCAAAGTTCAGGCAGCCAGTTCCAGTCACCTGTATGAATATTGGGTTTTCATTCAGCAGCTCTCCTAAATGGGGCGGTACGACCATCCTCCCATCCTTCCTGATTACCTACTTTTACTGTGACTCTTGCCAAAACACGGCAGGCCAATGTCAGAAGACTTCACTTTAATCAGAGGGCTGTCTGCTGAAGAAATTTAGATTTCTCTTCAGCTCAGAATCAATTAGGAAATGGAGACTGGAGAATGAAAAGTAGAAAAATGAAGATCAATTTAAATTTATACGGTATAATATATATGTATATTTTTTGGTCACCTATAGGTTTTTTCACTAGATTCTGAGCCAGAATTGGATATACCAAATACCAAGCGAAAGGGCAGTTGTGTCAGTAATTCTAGTCCATCTGGAAGCAATAAGTACAGTCAATCACAGAGTAAATCCTTATCTGATGAGATTTCCAGCCCAATTTTTTTAGACACAAGAGGTTCAGATAGTTCAGATAAGGTTTGGCAGCTGAATTGGTATTTCTCCCAAGCAAACCTCCAGAGGGTCACCAGTCACTAGTAATAAATGAAAGCCTTTATAAGGTGATGGTTATTTTGTGGTCAACATGAAATAAATTGGTGGTGCCAGCCCAGGTCCTCGGAGACATCTATCTGTATCCGAATGCCATCACCAGCTTGCTAGGTATCTCTGCAAAGCCTCTGGTACCCGAAGGTTTTAGTAAGCCTTCCTCCAAAGCCTGGTGGCTTTTGCTTTTGCCCTGCAATAGAGTGGGAACCCAACTGTTTTCAAGGGCAGTGGATCTAGCACATTCATTCAATGGAGCAAAAAGCTCTTTGAAGGAGACATCAGTAGAGAAAACAAGCTGCTTGGGATGCAATACACACCGTGACATCCACATCCATTCCATCTCTTTCCCATTAGCTTGTTTGCCTGCTATGCCAGGTGTTCTCATTAGCCATATGTATAAATATTTGTCTAACTTTTTTTTTTTATCATTCTGGTACTGTATGTATAGGAAGAAGTGGAGCCAATCTGTGTGTGTAAATCAATGTTTGAAGATTTCCTTTTGGCTGCTGGTAGCTGGGGACTCTTTTAACACCCCTGTTGCAGTTGGCTGCTATCTCAAAGCCACTTTTCCAACTACTAGGATCAAAATTAGGTAAAAAAAAAGAAAATATATGGATGAGATATTGACCTTTCACATGTTGTACATTTTACCAATAAGTATTAATGACAAAGACACTAAAGAGTGTAATCTCCCATCAATGAATCAATACAAATCCCATTAACACTCGATGAGGGGATAAGATAGCCGTCAAGAGTTTCACACTTGCTCTTTGTATAGGACTCCCTCTAAAGGCTCTGGAAGTCCTTTTTGCCTCAGGGCCATCTGAAAAAACTAATATTTTCATGAAATAACGAGGTTTTAAAAGGCAAGGAGACTCAGCAGATGAACACAGTTTACAAATTCCAAGTTTGGTTCAAACAAAAAATTGAATGCTTATTCGAAGTGCATTGATTCTGCCAGAATCTGGAAACTGAGAAGTCCATAACATCAGCTGTTCGGGTTGTGAGCAAGTTCAGTAAAAATCAGACACAGTTAAATAGCTAGTTTCAAACTTTCTAGAAATTACAGACCATCAGATTCAGTCAGCTGTCTCCCTTCTGCTTCACTTCTCTGCTTTAACTTGTCACTCCAGTTTCAGAAGTGATACCAAATACCCACCCTTGACCTCTTCCCTTGTAGATCTACAATCATCTGCAATAGTGATTTAACTCACAGCCCCTGCACTCTGCAACTTCTGCTTCTGCTGAAACCAGAAACTGGAGCTAAACTTCATGGGAACTTAGTAGCAGCTTCAGGACACAAACTTAACTCGCTGAAGAGAGCCAAGGATAAATTAGTTAAAGAAAGTACTGATGTTACTCAGGGTAATTGGTTTGAGTTAACCATTGAAACTGCTGGGCAACTTTATCAAGGTCTTGAAATGCTTTTGAACACAACAGAGTGGTGGGAATAAGAGCTAAATTATTTACATATATCTAAATCCTCAGGGCAAAATTTTCCTTCCAAACAGTCCTAATTTGGACTGATGAATCAGAGAGGAGAAAAAACCCCAAACCACGCAGATCAGAATTGTACGTTTTGATCTGGAGGTTTTTTTTGTTTTCTAAGTACCTGGTGGGTAAATGTTCAAAGCCTCTGAGAGCAATTTGTACTGAATATTAATTTGAGGGGGGGGGTTTAAATCCTCTTTGCTCTTCTGAAAGTCTTTCCATGGATATAGAGCAAACGGAGGTACCATAGTATCAGTGAACTGAGTAAAATCCTCTTCCTTAGTTTTCTATTTCCCTTTCTTCTTCCACTCTCCTGTATTTAAGTCTCTCTGAAAATCCAGCCCCCCAGGAAAAAAAACCAAACCTGCCTGCAATTCCATTCCTTATTCTCTGTTTTTGCAATTATAGATGTGTAGTCTGTGTTACCAGTATCATGGGAAGACAACCGGGCTGTCTGCCTCCTTCCTGGTTGCCTCTGAACTGCTTCAACCTGTAAAGAAAACACTGTGGGACTTTGTTCAGAACAGTAAGAAACTAAATATTTATCTTCCCTCTTATAATTTATGCAGCAGGGGATTAATATAGAAAGTACCATGACTGAAAGGTCAAGTGAGCTTCAAAACCAATGTTTCACAATGATGTATCTTTGCACTTTTTCCGTGGCCTGCTTTCTAGAAAATGAAGCACCAGTAGCAATGATGCACCTAAAGAAATAATCTTAACCATGCTATGGCCCAATATTCTGTTATGTGTTTATAAGTTTAATTTACATTTCCTGTAGAGATCATTATCTCTGCTGGAAATATTAAATCAGTGTTAGTACCAAAAATGTCTACATTTGTGGGTTCCCTCTAATTGTTTGCAGGCACCTGCTGATGTTTTAATTATTCAATGGACTGGCTATAGCATGAAGATGGTGTCTGGGATTTTCTGCTGTTGGACCAAGCCAGCACAGCCCACGTCCCTACTGCCCATCTGGAGCAGACTAGGGAGTAAAATATCTTGTAGGGAACACCTGGATTTCCTCTCACTATGGAGGTCATCTAGTAGTAAAAAAACATTGTTCTTTCTTGTGAAAGAGCTTTTGGATAGACAACTTCCCTTCCTGCAAGCTGCCAAAGTTACAGTTCTCGCATCTGTGCCCAAGGGACCTTTCCAGTCCCTGGGATTTCAATAACACTTGAACCATTCCTTTTTGCCTTTGCACTGCCATTATCAGGAAGACTTCAGGTGAGGCCAGTGTAAGCTAGCAGGCACGCTGTGCACTGCAAAAAAAGGGATGTATCTCTGGTAACTGCAGCTTTCATTAGTTTGAAGTTGGTTGAATCAGATAATGTGACTCCTCTCTGTGGCCTTTATACATCTGCTCAGTAGAGCTAGTCACTTAACTGTGCCCTTCTTCTGAAGCTGGAAAAGACCTGTCCATAAGATTGCATCGTGTCAGAATAGCACACCAGTTTCTACTCAGAAGATATTTTAAGTGCTTTGCTAAAGTTGAATGACCCAGGTTACTAGCGGATATAGTGGGTTCTCCATCTCTTGCAGTCTTCAAATCAGGAGTGGATGCTTTTCTGAAAGATATCGTTTAGCTGAATATGATTTATTAGGCTCACTACAGTGGGAAATGGGTGGAATACTAAGACTGGAATTATGAGGCAGCTTAGCATAGGTGACCTGATGACCCGTTCTGGCTTTAAAAAGCTAAGAGCTTAGCCAAAGATCCAAGAAGTGAATATATTTTTTTTATAGACATGATGTAAACAAGTTTATGTGGATGTGTGTGTGAACCAGGACTCAACGAGGTTTTGCTTGGTCAGATTTGTGGCACTTTAGAGCATAAGTCTGGTTCCTCATAAGTGTGGCAACCACAAAGAATGATTAAAAAGAAAAAAACACATAGGTAAATAAAGTGATGGCATTGTTTTCCCTTAAATGTCACCTCCTTTTGAAGAAAAAGAGGAGTGGAAAATTATAGGTGTCTGGCCAAAAACAGGGAGGGGACATGGAGCAGGAGAACTATCAGCCATCAAAATCTTCTGGTTTGCAGATAAGAGGGGAATGAAAGACTTCCTGCACAGAGGGACAGAGGCCCCGGGAGAGCATGAGGGGCCATCGCTGGCTGGGAAATGCCCAGAGCTGTATATAGAAACCCTCGCAAACAAACAGCTCCCGCCTGGCACAAAAGTCAGAAAAAAAAAGCAAGGCAGCAAGCAGGGGGCCGGGAAGGGGTGATGCTCCTGACCCCTCTGCAGCCCGCCTGGCCTCACGGATTTAACGAGTCCAGCAGCCACATCAAAAACACCCTCAGCCCTTAGATGAATGAGCTGTTTGTTTTTCTTCCCGATGGCTTGATAAGAGGTCACAGGATGTGTTCAATTTATTATTTTTTTTCTCTTTTTCTTTTTTTTTTTTTTAATATATAATGAAACAATAGGTTAAGAGAGAAAAGCCCCAGCCCAGTCCCAATAGGTCTCTCCGTCCCCCATGCTGCTTCATTTCCTGCCTTTTTGAAGCAGACATCCCCCTTTTGTTTTCCTCCGGCCCAGCCAG
>NW_010198335.1:0-407 GCF_000695765.1 Mesitornis unicolor
CCGATGGCCTGGCCACTGAAGGAGCCTCAACAGGGGACATGGAGAAAGCAGAAGTTCTGGCCCCGGCTGGCTTTATTCCAACATCAGCGTCCAGCCCTGGTGATCCCCTGGCATTGGGGGCACGGGGACAGCAAGGACCTAGAGAGGAGAGAGCCATCAGCACCCCAAAAAGGCCCCAGCGGGGCTGTTCCACCCGCTGTTGGGTCACTGGCTGCACCCCAATGTGACAGCAGCCCAAGGTGTCCCTGGAGAAGGGATGTCCTCTCAGGGTGGGACTCCTAGGTCGCTGGCCACAGAGTGGTTCCCAACCATCTCCTACCTGTCCCTTGCCGTGGCCGGGGGCTGCTCCACGCCTGAGTGATCTGCAAGAACATGGCATGGTTGGGGGAACCCTCCCAGCGCTGCTG
>NW_010198335.1:550-3543 GCF_000695765.1 Mesitornis unicolor
CGGGAGCTGCTCTCGGTCCTTTCCTGCTCCACCTGCACCGGCTGCACTTGCTGGTCCCTACATGGGAAGAAGGAAAGCTGGAGCTCCAGCACCTTGGTGGCTTCATCACCTTGGAGGCTCCTTGCTCACCCCCATGGTGATGGCAGCCCCCCCACAACCTTCTCTGGGGGGAGCAGGGAGCTTGGCATGACAGCAAGAGATGATGTCCAGGATGGGTACAAGCAGCTCCCAACCATCTCCTACCTGCCCGGGCTGGAGGTGGGCCGGTGACAGAGCTTCTTCTTGCGAGAAATCATCCTAATCAGCCAGTACCCTGAGGGAAGGCCAGAGGATGGGAGAGGGCAAAAGTCACCCAACCCATAACCACAGCACTCCCAGGGTGGTGCGTCCCCAACCAGGTCACCCCACACCCGTCCTCACCTGCCATGGCAAAGGCCAGGAGAGCACAGCGTACTGGGACGCGCAGAACCTTTGACGTTTGTTAGAAGAGAAGGATGGTGCAAAGAGGCAGAACTGGGATTAGAATGAACAGCAACACAGCGTAGAATTTTTGGAGCACTGAGTTGGAGAAGAAACGTCGGCCTTCATCTGCGGAATGGCAGCAAAAGCGTTAGCGCCCACCGGCACCCTCACCTGCCATGGCAAAGGCCAGGAGAGCACAGCGTACTGGGACGCGCAGAACCTTTGACGTTTGTTAGAAGAGAAGGATGGTGCAAAGAGGCAGAACTGGGATTAGAATGAACAGCAACACAGCGTAGAATTTTTGGAGCACTGAGTTGGAGAAGAAACGTCGGCCTTCATCTGCGGAATGGCAGCAAAAGCGTTAGCGCCCACCGGCACCCCCTAGCACCCATCATCCGCCCTCCAGCACCCACCCTCAGCTCACCAGCTGGGTCGATGCCGGTGCCGAGGTGGTTGTCCACCTTCCTCTCTGCAGCATCCCCGGTGTCCAGCAGTGGCTCCAAGTACCGGCGGACCTGCTGCATCTTCTCCACAAGGATCTCCATCTTGGACTTGTGGGGAAGAAGGACCTGGTTGCTCCCTGCACATGAAGGAGATGGATACGGTGTTGGGATGAGCCAAGGAGGCTGCAGCCAAGGGTGTCCCGGTGCACGAAGAGATGGTTTTGGGGTTTGCCGTGTTCCCACCTGATTCCGAAATGGCGTCCTGAGCTGGTAGCGGTTTGGAGTCCATGGGGTTCTTTTGTTCCTGAGGTTCCTGCATCTTGTCCTGTGGTGAATATGGGGGTGTTGGTGATGGGATGCAAGGGTACATCCAGTGACCCCCAGCGCTGGCGTGGCAGTTGAAGACCAGCAAGGCATGGTGATGGGATGCAAGGGTACATCCAGTGACCCCCAGCACTTGTGTGACAGTTGAACCCCAGCACAGCCAGGATGGGGGTACAGGGGCATGAATTTAGTGTGGGAAATGAAGCAGAAAGGTCAAAGCCCATCCCAGCACTTGGCCTTTCCCCCCAAAAGCATCACACGGGGCACCCCACAGCTGTCAGAGTGGTTGACCAAGCTGGGGGCTCCTAGGGACCCCCAGATTTCCCAGGCAGGGTGGGAGAGCCCTACCTCATGCTGATTTGAGGCCTCCTGGGGGCTACCAATCTCCGTGCGGGTGCTGAGGATCAGTCACCCCAAAGCCCCTGCAACCACGGTGAGAAGAGGCAACGCCACTATCTGTGATAGCATGGCTGCTAGAAGTTGGTCCTGTGAGGGACAAAAGGGATGGGGAAGCTAGCAAAATCCCAGGGAAAGGTTTGGGGGACCCCCTAATTAGTGGGACCACCCCCCAATCCACCCAGGGGTACCAGGGGCCGTGCCCACAGCCCCGGAGAGGGCTGGAAATCACCACCCCGGACTATATTCTGCGTCTTGGGGCTCTACCCCCAAGCGTGGACCCAGGTGCCCTAGCCCGTAAGCTTGTGTATTTTTGGAGAAGCAAAATCAAACCATTTTTCTTCATGGCAGCAAAGTGCCCTTTCCCCTTTGCTTTTCGGGAAAATGTGGGGTGAAATGCTGGCAGTTTGAGCGGCATCGCTGGGTGTTACGGGGTGTGTGGGGGGCAGGTAAAGCTGGAGCAGATTTCACCTCCGTCCCCCCAGTTAGCAGTGTGCGTCCGCGGCAGGGACAAAGGGGTCTTGGAGAGGGGCGACCGCTCCTCCTGGAGATGCTGGGTGGGGGAAGAATTCCAAAGGCGTGTGGGAGCACGCTTCGTCTTCAGCGCCGCGCATGCAAAACGTCTCAGAGCTGTGACCAATCACAGCCATGGTTTGATCAGAGAGGCAATGAAGACTTTGTAGGATTGTGGTACCATGCCAGTGGTCCTTGTTAGGGCTGTAATGTAAAATAAAGACACTTGAAGTAATAATGATTGAGTGAAGTTTGGTTTGGTCTCAGTTTCTGATGTCTTTTTTTGGCCGCGTTTGATTTTGTGTGTGTCCATCTGTTACTTTTTCCCTGACTTTTCTTGTTGTCCGTCTGTCTGCGTGTCAGTGTCTGTCATTCTTCTTTGTGTCTTGTTGTTCTGTTTGAGTTTCCTGATGTTCTCTTGGCCTTTGCATCTTGTTTTTCTCTTGGCCCGTGTTCTTGTCTGTTTGTGTTTAATTTGTGTCTCTTTCTCCGTTTCTTGTTCTCTGTCTTTGTCTTTTGCTTGTCTCTTTGTTTCTTATCTCTCTCTCTTTTCCTCTCTTTGTTCATGTTTATATTGAGAACGTTTCCAAAATGAGAAGCTTTAAAAATTACATGCTCCCTAGGAGTAAAGAAATTAACCGAAAATGTATATAAATATAAAAGAAGATAAATAAAACAATATATAAATGAAATAGCGCCGCACCCTCACAAATTAAAAAACCCCACTCAAAACTAATAAAAACCACACAGAAACAATCAGAAATAATTCGCCCTACCACACAGGCCTACGCGCGACACCTGCACGGTGAAACACAAAATCAACGCGAGAGCGACATCCACGGAGATCACCCGCCC